>NW_024080896.1:1566533-1726654 GCF_003009895.1 Hyaena hyaena
TCTCTCTCTCTCTCCTAGAAATAAATAAAACATTTAAAAAAATTAAAAAATAAATAAATAAATAAAAACTGGGGCGCCTGGGTGGCTTAGTCGGTTAAGCGTCCAACTTTGGCTCAGGTCATGATCTCGCGGTTTGTGGGTTCGGGCCCCACATCGGGCTCTGTGCTGACAGCCAGCTCAGAGCCTGGAGCCTGTTTCAGTCTGTGATTCCCTCTCTCTGACCCTCCCCTGCTCATGCTGTCTCTCTCTCTCTCTCTCCTAGAAATAAATAAAACATTTTAAAAAATTAAAAATAAAGAAGATATCCAGATTGTTAACAAGTATGTGAAGAGATGCTCAACATCTTTTTTCTTGCATCAGGGAAATGCAAATCAAAACCACCATGAGATGTCACCTCACATCTCTTAGGAAGGCCATTTTGTACCCTGTTGGTGGGAATGCAAAATGGTGCACAGCAGTGGTAAATAGGAGGTTCCTTAAAAAATAAAACATAGAACTATCCTATGATCCAACAATCCCACATCTGGATATTTAAACAAAAGAAGTGAAATCAGGATCTTGAAGAGATATTAACACTACTATGTTCACTGCAGTACTATTTACACTAGCCAAGATATGCAAACAACCTAATTGTCCGCTGATGGATGAATGGACAAAACAAATGTGTACATACTTACAGTGGAATATTATTCACCCTTAAAATTTAAGGAAACCCTGCCATATGTGACAGCATTGGATGAATCTAGAACATAATGCTAAGTAAAATAAGCCAGTCACAGAAAATATGCATGATTATCTAAATTAATCAAACTCATGGAAGCAAAGAATAGAACTGTGGTTGCCAAGTGCTGAGAGAGGGATGAAAATGGAGAGTTGCCAATCAATAGGTATAAAATTTCAGTTATGCAAGATCAATGAGTTCTGGAGATGTGCCCAACAACAATTGTGCCTATAGATGACAATGCTGCATGGTATACTTAAAAACATCTCATGTTAAATATTCTTACTACAAAAAATAGAGAAAGAGAAGTCTAGACAGCCAAGAAAATGCAACTTCTTAAAGTGGTATGTTGTGTATTTGTGTGTGTGTGCACGTGCACATATGAGAGAGAGAGAGAGATGATCTATGTATCAATTCAAACTATACCAGCATCCTCTTAGGTTGACCAAGGTTATATCAAAACTCTGCTTTAAAATCAAGGAAACAGGAGCACCTGGGTGGCTTAGTCAGTTAAGCATCCAACTCTTGATTTTTGGCTCAGGTCATGATCTCATGGTTTGTGAGTTCCAGCCCTGTGTCAGGCTCATACTGACAGAGTGGAGCCTGCTTGGGATTCTCTCTCTCTCTCTCTCTCTCTCTCTGCCCTTCCCCAGCTTGCACACTTAAAAAATAAAATAAAATAAAATCAAGCAAACAGTATGGCAATGCCAGGAATAAAAATAGAAGTATTGAAAGTTAACCAACTGTTTTTTAAAAAAGTAGTGTGTGTGTGTGTGTGTGTGTGTGTGTGTGTGTTCATGTTTGAAAGGAAATATATTTTAGGTTTAATACTGGTTCTCTCTACTTAATAGATTAAAGGTATTTTTTTCTGTTTTATCTCAACTGCACTTTCCAATTTTTAATTTTTTGTAATAAATTTGTCTTACTGAATAATAAAGGACTAATAAGACCTTCACAACAGACTTGACTACTGTAACTGGTTCACAGAAACTACCATTAGAAATGTCCCAATTTCCAAAAGATGGTGAGTAGGCAGAGCCTACTAGTGTCCATCTAATATCCATTCTCTCTTTGTCACTTACCATCAGCTGGAGACTTTACCTGTGGTAGCACCGGGCCCAGAAATCACTCTTTCCTTTTTATCCAGGGCTGGTCATACAACCCACATCTAATAGATGAGATGTGAGCAGAAGTCACTGGGTGGGTTTTAACTTTATTCTTACTATGATTTTCTTCTATTATATGCCTGTAGCAAGCAGGAGTTTGTATGACACATGAATTAATGCATTTTTCCTACCTATAAGAAAACTAATGTAAAACTATAAAGATCATGAAAGCCAGGTGAGCAAACACCTGGAAATATCATATTGGACGGAATCCTTAATAAGGTATAATCCCCCTTTGCACTCATTGCAAAAACGTAGAACTGTGGTTAGACTCCACCTTTTGGGGGGTCTTTTCAATTGATCTAAACAAAGCAGTGGCAGTTACCAAGGGAAAGGAGGCAGGTGAGGTGTGAGTCTTTTCCTCTCCTAAATTTGGTAATTCTGAATGTCACAAAGGTCCTTTGTTTAAGAATACTGCGTGTTCCAAGCAATTCCCGGAATTTTTTAAATGGCTTCCATTTTCCTGGAGGAGTACCTTGTAATGGTCTGCTTGGCTTTCTGCCTTTAAGGCCCTCTACTGGAGTCACTTAACCCCCAATTTGTAGATTCAGCCCTGCTCCCAACCCTGTCCTCAGGCAGAGGGAAGGTATGTCCACCCAGCCTCTCCTGCCTGTTTTTATTGGTCATCATCTCATCTACGAAAAGCAAGGATTCTTGTTAGTCTCTGGTAGTGATGGGCATTTACTCCTGGGTAGGAACAAAAAACAAAAAAATGCGTTTATTTTTAAATGTCTGTTTGTAAATGTAAAACAAAGGTAAAATCTTAGAAAAATAAGTACTCCCAAACACTTGGCAAGTATCAGCCCTCCTAGGTGGTCAAGGCGTTCAGTGCATGGGGACCTTCTGCTTCCAATTGGTCACAGGAGGCTTAGGGGATCCTTTAGGATTTATTCTAATTTTCCAGGAAATATCCCATTTGAAGGGAGAAAAAAATACTTAAAAAAATAATTCCACGAAGCCTCCGTTATACAAGCCTTAACATATAGCCTCTTCCTTTAAAAGCTTGCACATTTCCATACTATCCTATTTTTATTCAGCACAGTCAAAACTGTGCTGTTTTATTTTTATAATTTAAAGAAAGTAATTTGATGAAATTTAACAGCCCTAATGAATTAAGCTGAGGAAAATGCAGAAGGCTTTAATAACAGCAAACCTATTGAAATGAAAGAGCCTATACATTGTTCTACTGACAGACTTACTAGCAGAGCAAACCAGATGTAGGTTGCCAAGGGAAGTTCAGCTTGTAAATTGTAAGAAAAGAATATATTGCCAGGCTCTGCTGGGCTCTGTTATTTCTTCATTAAAATGCACTGTCAATCAGGTTGAAAAGAAATGTCTAATTAACACCATAGGGCACCAAAAAATTTAGTGTCAGAAACTCAGCTGCTATCCCCCTTTACAACTGTATCTCTCTAAGCAACTCCATTCCTCTCTTTCAACCCTCCCCCAACAACAGAGCCCCTCCCCCATATCCTACTTGCTTATGATCAAAAGCGTCAGAGAAATTGCAAAATGCATTGCGTTACACAATTCCCTCTTTATAGCTGTGAACCAGCTAGAACTAAAGTTTCCAGCAACTTCTCTTCTTTGTTTGCCTGGTATCCATGCAAGGACTCAAATACAATGGAACATAACAAAAACCAACAGGTTCCATCGTGAGATCTCCCCTTCCACGATGTGGAAGAATTAAAAGAGTTTTAGCCTGGCACAGTCTAGTCCTGGTTTTACTATCAAACCACTTGTGGGTCTTGGGTGATGTTCTTTCACAGTGCTGAGCCTCAGCTTCACCATTCATAAAACAGAGGTAAATAATAAAAGGTCTTGTCAGCCCACGTCAAGGATTGCTTCAAGGATCAAATGAGACAGGGTGAATACAAGGGCTTTGTAATATTTAACGCACAATTATTATTACCCCAGTGTCAGCAGAGTTGTGTGAAGTCCATATGTGTTTGGTTAGTAGGAGGCTTACTGCCTCCAGAAGGGTCATGGTCCTTCGGCTCTCCTCTGCTCACACAATGCTCATGCCCAGCGATGGGCACTCTTGAGAACTGAGAGGAAGCTGAGGGTAAACCTGGCAATTTGGGTTTGGGGGAAGTTTTAGAAGGAGGAAATAAGAGATGTTAGTTAAAGACTGTACGGTTTAGACTAGAATCTTCCCCACTCCCTCGACATCCAAGCACCAAATATTGTTGGTTTTTCCATCATGATGCTTCTCTCCCTTCCACACATTCTTTCCATTTTCATCTCTCTTAGGATCACACACTGGCACTCCTGCCATGGACTTGCTGATTGATTTTTGTGCCACCTTCTCCCTCTAGTCTATTCTGCACAAAACTACCAGATTAGTCCTAGTTAAGCCCCACTTAGCATATGCCAGTCTCACTGCTGCAGATTTCAGTGATTCAATTATGTCTCTATACAAAGGACCATGTTCTTCACCTGGCCCCCACAGTTATGCCAGTATGTGCTTCACAAGCTCACTACCCATCACTTCCTTTCTAAGTCTGCCTGGTCATTTTGAAGTCTTTTGTTCCTTATTCATACTTTTAATAGCGCTTTTTATTTCTTCAAATATAATCCAACATAGTCATTGTATATTCTGTGTGTGATCATTCTAATGTTTGATGTCTTCACTGGTCTGGTTCTACTGTTTGCTGTTTTGCAGACTCTCATTCATGGTACCTTGTTTGCTCACATGTTTTCTGATTTTAAAAAATTGAAGCATTATCAATAATAACCAAACTATGGAAAGAGCTCAAATGTCCAATGATTACTGAACAGATATAGAAGATGTCACACACACACATGCTGGAATATCACTCAGCCATCAAAAAGACTGAAGTCTTGCCATTTGCAATGATGTGGATTGAGTGAGAGTATATTACACTATGTGAAATACGGAAGTCAGAGAAAGACAAATACCATATGTTTTCACCCATGTGTGGAATTTAAGAAACAAAACAAATGAACATATGGGAAGGGAAGCGAGAGAGAGACGATGAAAGAGGAAAACAAACATAAGAGATTCAACAATAGAGAACAAACAGCATTGATAAAGGGAGATATGTGGGGAATGGGCTAGATGGGTGATGGGCATTAAAATGAGTACTTTTTATGATGAACACTGGCTATTATATGTAAGGGATGAATCACTAAATTCTATTCCTGAAACCAATACTGCACTCTGTGTTAACTAACTGGAATTAATATAAACTTTTGAAAAGAAATTGATTCACATTCTCTATAATTTTATCTAAAAAATTATTTGAGGACTGAATTTAAGGTACATTCCTACAGAGAAGATTTTAGTTTGCATCTGCCATCTATTTGGGGAACTATCAACCCTGGTTCACTATGAACTAAATTCTTGGCTTCGTTTAATTGTCAGCAAGTTATGAGGGCCTGCCTGGCTCAGTCAGTAGATCATGTAACTCTAGGTCTCAGGACTGTGAGTTTAAAGCCCACATTGAGCATGGAGTCTACTTTAAAACAACAACAACAACAACAACAACAACAACAACAAACCTGCAGAATGTGAGGAATACAGAGAACTTCCATGATTTGGTAAAAAGTATCTACAAAAAAGCAACAAATAACATCATATTCTATAGTTAAGTTCATAACATTTTCTCTCTAAGATCACAAGCAAGGCAAAGATGACAATTCATACCCATATTATTCAACATAGTACCATAACTTCTAGTCACTGCAATAAGACAAGACAATGAAATAAAAGATGTATAGAATGAAAAGGAAGAAATAAATGATTCCTATTTGCAGGTGATATAATTGGCTCTATATCCCAAGGAATCTATAAAAAAAAACCTCCTAAAACGTGTAAGTGAGTTCAGCAAAGTTGTAAAATGAAAGAATAATATATAAATATCAATTATATTTCTATCTTAACAATGAACCTATGAAAAGTGATATTATGCAGTATCAATTATAATCACTGCAAATAAAGCAAAATACTTGGATATATGCTTCATAAAGTATGTACAGAATTTGTATGTTGGAAATTACAAAATGCTAATGAAAGAAATCAAAACAAACCTAAATAAATGGAGATACACACTATATTCATGAATTGCTCACAATAGAAAAATAAGTAAAGATGTCATTTCTCCTTGAATTAATCTATAGGTTTAATGAAATACTTTAAAAATCTCCATGAGACTTCTTGTAGACACAGACAAGTTTGTCATAAAAATTATATGGAAAGTCACAAGCCCTAGAATAACTAAAACAATCTTGACAAAGAAGAATAAAGTGGATGGATTAACTCTATTTGTGGCTTACCATAGTAGTTACAGTAAGACTATGTGATATGGGCAGAGGCACAAACACAGAGATGAATGGAACAGAATACAGAACTAGACCCACATAAACATGCTCAACTGATTTTTGTCAAAGGTACAGAAACAATTCAATGGAGGGAGTATAGTTTTTGCAACAAATGGTGCTGAAGCCCTTGGGTGTAGACATAAACCTTATAACTGATGTAAAACCAACCCAAAATGGATCAGGGAATTAAATGATAAATGTAAAACAATAAAACTTTGGGGAAAATATAGAAAAACTTTAGGATCTAGAGGTAAACGTAGAACTCTTACACTTGATTGTAAAAGCACAGTACACTAAAGGACAATTTGATCATGTGGACATTATCAAAATCAAAACCTTTTTTTTTCTGTGAAAGGCCTTATAAAGACCATGAAAAGACAAGTTATAGACCGGGCGAAAATATTTGCAAATCACATATGTGACAAAGGACAAGTACCTAGAGTATATAGAAGTTTCAAAAGTCAACAATAAAATAAATGAATGAATAAATAAACAAATAAATCCAATTAGAAAATAAGCAAAAGATACAAATAGATATTTTGCCCAAAAAGGATATACAGGTAGCACATGAAATAAGCACATGAAAAGATGCTCAACATCAGTAGCCATCAACGAAATGCAAACATTTTAAATACAACGAAATATTATTATATACCTATAAGATTGGCTAAAATAAAAAATAGAACACCAAATCCTGGTAAGGATGTGGAGAAACTGAATCACCTATACATTTCTGATAGGAATGTAAGCTTTTATAGCTGCTCTAGAAAAAAAATGGTATTTTCTTACAAAATTGAACATGCCATCACTATATGACCCAACAATTGCACGCTTTGGCATTTATCACAGAGAAATGAAAATTTATATTTACACAAAACTTGTACATAAATGTCGTTAGCAGCTGTATTTGTAATAGCCAGTGTGTGGGTGGTTAAACAAACTTTGCTACATCTGTATCATGAAAAACTACTCAGCAGCAGGAACAAACTATTGATACATGCAACATGCAACAAGTTGGATGAATGTGCAGGGAATTACACTGAGTGAAAAAAAAACAAAACAAAAAACCAATCCACAATGGTCAAGGGGGGTGGAGAGGGCATAGGGCACATGGGTGTGCTATGAAAGGGCAACAAAAGAGATCCTTTCGGTGGTAGAACTGTTCTGTATCTTGACTGTATCAACATCAATATCTTGGTTGTGATACTGTACATAGTTTCTAAAGATGTTACTATTGAGTAAAACTGGGTAAACACTATACAGATCTCCTTGTATTATTTCTTATAAGTTTATGCAATCTACAATTACCTCAAAATTTAAAGCTTAATTAAATTAAAAAATATTTGTGCACACACATGGTAATAGGAGACAGAAATGTACACAGAACAAGGAATATAATTCTTCCAGTGTTAGGCAGGGAATTAGGAAAGTTTTCATGGATAATATGGCCTTTGGCCTGATTCTTGCAAGGTGAGTGGATGTTCTCCAGATGGACAAAGAAAGAAAGAAAGAGCATTGAATCAGAGGAAGTATTCCTCCCAGATGGGTAGACAAATTTTTCTACTGTGGGTAAAAAAGTTCAGGATGTATTAACCTTTTATTTATTTTTTAAGTTTATTTATGTATTTTGAAAGAGAGAGAGGCAGAGAAAGGAGAGATAGAATCCTAAGCAGGCTCTGCACTGTCAGCACAGAGCCGAATGCAGGGCTCAAACTCACAAGTTGTAAGATCATGATCTGAGCTGAAGTCAAGAGTAAGATGCTTAACCAATTGAACCACCCAGTTACCTTTGTATTATTTTTTAAATTGGTATTTCCAGGAGTGTATAAAAAACTCCAAAAGAAGTCATCAAAGAACAGAAGTAATCGGGGCAATTTAGCTTAAATGAAACTGTGTCTCTTCCAATCCGTTTTAGTAAAATAAATTGACTTGCTGATAAAGAATTAGAAATTTGGATGTAACTTCTGAGTTATGATCAATGTAATTACTGTGTTGATGAGTCTTTTTTTTTTTCTTAAATAGTTTATTGTCAAGTCGGTTTCCATATAACACCCAGTGCTCATCCCAACAAGTGCCCTCCTCCATGCCCATCACCCCCTTCCCCTCTTTGAAGCCCTACCCCCATCAGCTTTCAGTTTGTTCTCAGCATGATGAATCATTTTTTAAAGTTTATTTATTTTAAGAGAGAGAGAGAAAGACAGAGAGAATGCATGCAGGAGCTTGCACAAGAAGGGGAGGAACAGAGAAAAAGGGAGAGAGAGAGAAATCCCAAGCATGCTCCACACTATCAGAACAGAGCCCAATGCAGGGCTCCAACTCACAAACCGTGAGATCATGACCTGAACCAAAACCAAGAGTTGGGTGCTTAACCGACTGAGCCACTCAGGCACCCTGAAATCATTTTTCCTCAAATATAATTAGGAGAAATAAATGGGTCAATGCTTTCATCTGAGACTTTGTGACACAAGAGATTTAATAGTGCATTTATTATAGGATTATTTTATTTATTTTTAGCAAAGTGGCAATGCCTTTGAGGGAGTCTTACCCCCCTGTTCTGTCTGAATTCTTCATAGGTAGGCCTGAGATTCCAAAACACATCATCATTTTGAAACGCAGGTTAATACAAGATGGGATTAAGATAAGCAAATTACCTTAATATCCACTTTGGAATGCAAGTCTTCCAAACAGTGGAATATTTCTGTGATTACTGTGATCTCATCATCTCATGAATTAATTGGCCTAGAGAAGAGCCTCTCTGACCACCACATATCTGGATATAGATTTTAAACCACAAAATCTGATGACACTCCAAAACTAGCTCATGAGACTCCTCTGAGCATATCTGATTATCTATGAATAAAGGGAATATTTGCATTGTTAGGTGTAAAATCTGCAAGTTATTTCATCAGCTCTTAATACATCCATCAGCAACAGCAATGCCAGCAATCCGAAGCTGTCAAGGATGCAGACCTCAGCAGGCTGCCAACTGCAGTACTTTACCCAGGGCTGGAGCATCTTTTAAAATGTTATTCAGTTATTTTCTGGCTTTAGGTCATCTAGAATGCTTCATTTATTTTCAGACCTCAGATTGAAACTAACTTGTTGAGTTTTATCAGGGCCGACTGGCCCTAGGAAAATGGAGAGAGGAAGACACAAGCCTTGTGTTTGGCTTCCATCTCCTCTTCCAACAGCTAATTTTTTTCCCTTTGTCTTTCTTTAAACTCCCCACGTTCCTGGGCCACCCCTCCCAATCCACCTGCCTTCTCCTAGAGATCTGCTGGAAATGTGGATTTGGAGTGTCACCAGCCTGACTAAGGCAGACCGTCTGCAATGCAATTGAATTGTAGATGACCTTTTGTTTTATTTTTATTTTTTATGTATTTATTTACTTCAAGTAGGCTTCATCCTCATGGCAAAGCCCAATGTAGGGCCTAAACTCTGAACTCAGGACCCTGAGAATAAGTCCTGAGCTGAGATCAAGAGTCAGGATACTTAACTGCTTGAGCCATCTAGGTCCCCCAGTGAGCTTTTGTTTTAAACCAACTTTGAGAAAAGGCACAAAGCAACATGTGTGGGGGCCTGGAGAGATCATTAATTTGGTGACTATATGATGACCCAATGTGACTGATTCCCAATTGTCAAACAGCATAGTGATGGTCTTCCAACACACAAGAGATCTTTAAGAGGCATCTTCCCTGCTCCAGAGGCTCTGCTAAGTACTGGGGATAAGAAGAAGATGTAATCCATGCCCTCAGGTAGTTCAAGTTCTATGAAGAACACAGGGACTAACGGAAACAATTAGAACACACAATTAGTTGCTCCACCTTTGAGTTTCCATTGCACTAGGCACAAACGTCTGTTGGCACTTACCTCACACCATGGTTTCTCCAGCTTCTAACAGTGTCAGGCACATAGCAGCCTCTCAAAAATACCTGATGAAATAATGAATGAATAAACAAATGAACAAGCTACACATTATTAAAGTTACCAATATAGAATGTGGTAGAAGGAATTAACTCTGGCTGGAGGTAAAAGGAAGTTTTATAAGACACGGTGATTTGAATTGAGACTTAAAGCACATCTAACACAGTGTCTGACCTTGAATGAGCTCATAAGCAAAGATAATTTGATTAAGTGGAAGTTCAAGTGGAGAAGAGGCATTTGGAGGCAAGGGTGTTTCAGGAAGAAGTAGCTTAGGACCTGGCACATGGTAGGAACACAAGAAGTATTTATTGAATGAATGCATGACTGAATGAATGAATTGATGGATGTAACAAATAGCATAGACAAAGTCACCAGTATTGTAAAAAAAGCCAGAGTATTTAGGGAATGGTATATTTGGAAAATTATGTAATCATAGAAGAGAGGAAGAAGACAGATGGTTAGAACAAAAAGAATGGAGGATACAAGAAAAGTGTAGTGCAAAGAACAGAGCTGCTTGAAAAGAGAGGAAGTGGACAGGGAGAAAAGTAACATTTTAAATAAGAGCCTAAGAATAGTTCAGGGACTACAGAAATAGAGGGCGGGTTGTTGTGAGAAATGAACTTAAGGATCATATATCACCAGAGTCAAAAAGACCTTTCAGGCAACAGGACTCTAAGTAGGAATATAAGTACATAATTAACTAAGAAAAGATGAAACCTAACAATCATGGTCCAGAAAGAAGTGACCTATAGGAGAATAAGAATAAGAAGAGTCAGGAGAAAATTGATTGTCTCTAAGTGGAGGCAAACCTGAGTGACCTTTCTTAGACTGTGTATTAGTTATCTGCTGCTGCATAACAAATTACCTCAAAAGTGAGTGACTTTAAACAACAATAAACATTTATTACCTCACACAATTTCTGCACATCAAGAACTCAGAATCAGTTTCTTTGGTGGTTCTGGCCCAAGGCCTCTCATGAGGTTGCAGTGAAAGTGTTGGCTGGGGCTGAGGTCACCTGAAGGCTCTACTGATGCGGAAGAGGAATCTGCCATGTGCTTGTGGGAGTCCTCAAGTTGCACCCTACAGGCAAGTCTCCACAAAGCTACCGATGTCCTTAGGACATGCAGCTGGCTTCTCTCCAAGCAAGTTTCCCATGAGAGGACAAGTGGAAGCTGTAATATCTTTGATGACCGAGTTTTGGAATTCAAACTCCCATTATTTCTGTAATATCCTATCCTTACACAGATCAGCTCTATTCAAAGTAGGGCCTCCACAAGGGTGAATAGCAGGTGGCAAGAATTATCAAGGGACTCTCTAAGAGACTTTCTTGGAGGCTGGTTATCACAAATTACACTCAATACCTAAACCTGATGTTATTCTCTAGATTTCTTAGACAGGTAGGTCCAACGGCAGGTGACAAAAGTAACCTTCTACAGTTCTGAGCTTATGACATCTTTCTCATGGCTGGTAACCCTTTAAAAGGAAACACTGGTTCCTAATCATTTTAGCCAGGCTTTCAAATATGGAGTTCATTGAGGGGCGCCTGGGTGGCTCAGTTGGTTAAGCTCCGACTTCGGATCAGGTCAGGATCTCACAGTTTGTGGGTTCCAGCCCTGCGTCGGACTCTGTGCTAATAGCTACCTCAGAGCCTAGAGCCTGTTTCAGATTCTGTGTCTCCCTCTCTCTCTGACCCTCCCCTGCTCACGCTGCCTCTCTCTCTCTCAGAAATAGTTTTTTTAAAAAACATTAAAAAAAAAACAAATATAGAGCTCATTGGCCTGGCTTGGATCCAATAAACAACTATGAACCAAATCATCATGATGGGGTGGAGGTGGGAACGTGTCCACACAGGAAGTTCCATCTGTACTGCGTGGATTGAGCATGAGGGATCCACCAGCAGTGCGGCAGGAGCAATTAACTCTGATTGGTTCTGGTTCTGGCCTGGTTCCCTAAAAAAGAAAAGATGCAGAGCAAATAATGAAAAAGGTAGCAGGTGCTCTTTATAACTTCAGTGTTAAAAAAAGACTCACTCTGCTAGGTATAAGGTCTTCATTGGCTCGCATAACATCACACATGTATCTCCTTGTCTCTTTTTCATCATCATATTTTTACCATGTAAGTATATTGCAAATATAGGTCTATCATCTGACAAAGGATGTGCAAGACTTATACACTGAAAACTATGAATCACGGTTAATAGAAATAAAGAAAAACTTTTAGGGGCTCCTGGGTGACTCAGTCAGTTAAGTGTCCAACTTTGGCTCAGGTCATGATCTCAAGGTTCATGGGTTCGAGCCCTGAATCGGGTTCTGTGCTGGCAGCTCAGAGCGTGGAGCCTGTTTCAGATTCTGCGTCTCCCTCTCTCTCTGTCTCTACCCTTCCTCCACTCATGCTCTATCTCTCTCTGTCTCAAAAATAAATTTTAAAAAAACTGTAAAAAAGGTTTATTCAAAAAACAAAAACTTTTAAAAATACAGAGATATACTGTGTTCATCGATTGGAAGACAGAAGATTACTAAGGTGACAGTTAATCCCAAATTGATCTGTAGAGTCAATACAATTCAAATCAAAATTCCAGAACACACTTTTTTTTGTTGTTCAGATCGATAAGGGGATTATAAAATTTATATGGAAATGTTTTGGAATAGCCAAAACAACAGTAAAAAAGAACAAAGTAGAGAACTTACATTACCTCACTTCATAAAGCTATAGTAATTTACACAATGTCTTAGTAACATTAAGATAGACAAATAGATTAATGGAAGAAAATAGAGTCCAGACATATATATATAATGAGATGATTTTCAACAAAATTACAAAAGTGATTCCATGGATAAGGATTGTTTGTCAATAAATGGTGCTATAACAGTTGGCTATGAATATGTTAAAAAAGGAAATTCAATCCATATCTCACACAATATATAAAAATAAACTCAAAATGGATCACAGATTGAAATGTAAATCCTAAAACTATAAACCTTCTAGAAGAAAATCTTTGAAACATTGGGTTGATCAAAGCTTTTATAAAACAGCAAAAGAATAGTACATTTTTAATTTAATTTATTTACTTTTACATTTTCAAATTAATTTTTATTAGTTCCTATAAAAAAAAAAATAGAGAGCACAAGAAGGGGAGGGGCAGAGGGAGACGGAGACACAGAATCCAAAGTAGGATCCAGGCTCTGAGCTGTCAGCACAGAGACCAACGCAGGGCTCGAACTCACAAACCATGGGATCATGATCTGAGCTGAAGTCAGACATTCAACCAACTGAACCACCCAGGTGCCCCACATAATGGATTTTTTAAAAATGATGCTAGACTTCATCAGATTAGATCTTCTACTCTACTCAAAAGACAGTGTTAAGAGAGTGAAAAGACATGCCACAAAATGGGACAAAGCATTTGTAAATTATGAATCTGATAAAAGATTTGTACCCAAAATACGAAAAAAAATCTCTCAAAACTAATAAGAAAACAATCCATTCTTCAAAAGTCACCAAAACTTTGACTAAACTAATAAACTAATTTGAACAAACTAATAAAAATATTCAGATGGCAAATAAGCCCATGAAAAGATGCTTAACATGTTCGTCATTAGGGAAATGCAAATTAAAATCACGAGAAGATACTAATACATACTTAATTAGAATGACTAAAATTAAAAAGACTGACTATACCAAGTGTTGGCAAGGAGCGGCTGAAACTCTCCTACCTTCCTGGTGGGAATATAAAATGCACTGTCCCTTTGGCAGTTTCTCAAAGAGTTACGCAGATGCCTACTGCAAGACCCAGTCATTTGATTTCTAGGGATTACGATCTAAATTTCTTGGAATTTATCCAGAGGACATAAAAGCATAAAAGGAGCTGTACATGAATATGCATAGAGTCTTTATTTGTAACAGTCCCAAACTGGAAAAAAATGGAAATGTAAATCAATAGATGAGTGAATTACAAAATTATGATATTATGTCATGGAATATTATATATATATATGCCATAGAATATTATTCAGGGATAAAAAAGGCATGAACTATTGATATAGTACAACATAGATGAAGCTCAAAATAATTATGTTGAGTGTACACTCTCTATGATTCCACTTTTATAAAATTCTAGGAAATTCAAACTAATCTATAGTGTCAAAAAATACCATTTGTTACTTGGGGATGGGGGAGAGGCATAGAGAGGATCAGTAGGGAGGAATGACCAAAGGGCAGAATGACTCTTTTGGGGTGATGGATATGTTCATTGTTTTGACTGTAGTAATGGTTTATATGTGTGATTTCTTTTAAGTCAGTTATAACTCAATTAAACTGCAAAAAAATTTTAGATCTTAATTTACCTCCCATTCCCCACCCTCCCACCCCCCGCTCTGCTTTGACAACCACTAATCTGTTCTCTGTATCTGTGAGGTTGTTTCTTTTTCTTGGGTTGGTTTTTTTTTTTTTTTTACACTGATTCCTTTGTTCATTGTTTATTTAATTTACATTTTTTCAAACATGTACTATGTTGCACTATACTAGGAAACTACAAAGATAGCTGTTAGGGGAAGAAGATAGTGGTAGAAACCATCAGAGTTCAGAGCGAAAGTATTGTAGAGTTTGGAAAAAGGAGTGATTAACGCTTTCAAGGAAGAAATACCTGAGGAGAGTTAGAAAGACAGTCTTGCGCTGATTCTTGAAGAATGATTATGAAGCTTTTTAATGTTCTAATCTTTTATCATCTATTAAATTATAAGCAATTCAAGACAAGCACCGTGCTTTAACTTCTCAGCTCCCCCTATGCCTGCCAGCTTTGCATGGAGTGAGTAATGAATATATGTTTGTGGACAAATCAATAAATTCATATAGATGGACAGAGGCCCAGACTTCTCAAGTTAGAATTTCTATTTATACTGAGCAATTTCCACAGTTGTCATTAAGCTTTGCAAATTTGTGTTCTTTGACCCACACTGAGGTAATCAAATTTTTTGAGAACATGATGGTGATGTTGCCAAAATAAAAATGGGAGCATCTTAGACAATGTGGAGATAGCAGCTGCCCTTCTGTTATATTAAAAGGTTAATCTTGTTTCCTTTAAACATTTTCAATTTGGGGGCATAAAATGTTCATTAAAATGTGAATGGAGTCATATGCCACTAAGGTGTGAAATATTTCAGGTTCACCTTTCAAAATCAAAGTCCACAGTGACCGTGTGGGGAAGGTCATTACTGTTAAAAAAATAACTTATGGGTGTTTGCCTGCTGTATTCCAGCAGCCACACCTCAAGTGGGAGCGCCATGAGTCTACTAATTACATGCTTGTGATAGCATCAAGTACCAAGTCAATGAAAGAAAAAAGTGTTAGCAAACCTGTTAACAAATCTGTTAAGACACAAATCATAAATTCTGCTTTCTTGTGTGGGTGACTGCCTCACATACCTACTTGTTATTTTTACCTCTGGGTGTTTCCTGAATCAATAGAAAGAGAAAGAAATATAGGGATTGAGAGTATTGCATTTTAAATGGTAACACCACACCCCTAAGTGGCCCCAGGTTGGTGAGTAGGAAAGAAGTTTCTGGCCTGTGGAATAAAAACCAGGTTGATACTGGTTATATAACTCTATTTTAACAAAGAGAGACAGTAAATCATATATAACCTATTAACAATGGTTCGCCCCAGACCAAGTGGGTTCTGGGAAGCTAAAACAATGCAAATGACATCTGAAATTTGGAACTGGCATAAAGTGTTTCATTTCATTTAATTCTTTTAGAATCGAAACCAATTTTGTTTACAAATTGAAGCAGACAAATTCCTTCCCCTGATTTTTAAGAACTTACTGGATTTCAATTTTAAGTAACCAATTCTATCTGGCTCCTAGCTACTTGAACCTGTTAAAAGTAAGATTTTTTTCCTTGCTACTGTCAATGTATGCAAATATATTAAGTACAAAATAATTCTCCAGGCTCATTCTGCACACACATATTTTTGAATTCTCACAAGAGAGATGCCAAAAGTACCATAAACAAAATTGGCATGCTGTCAAAAAGTGGTTATTAGGAAGGACAAGTGTATTTGTCAGACGGAGACACTGCGAATGTAATTGGGAAAGGTGATTACAAGGTGTTTCCAAGCATTTGTGCCTGGTCATTGAGAAGAGATTCATTCTCAGGCCCTCCGACTCTGGCAGCACCACTTCTTGCCCTGGTGATGTTATAGCCTGATCTTGAAGTGGTGTTGCCCAATGGGTGGAGCACATGACTTCCAGAGTAGATCTCCACATCCCATGTTGAGTTTCCACAATCACGTTCAAAGCTACAGAGTGCATCTTGTTGACATAGGATGTGGGCATATTTATGTAGGGCTCCATTAGACCCACAGCTTGCCAGCCTGGCTAATTGCCCAGGCATTTCCTCTCTGAAAATTTCCAGAGGAAGTGGGTGGGGTTGGGCACAGTGGGATATAGGTATGGAGAGATTCATGTGGCTCCAGGTGTGAGGAAAGGGATGCCAGAAAACGTTATCAAGCCTTGAAATTTTGGAAACACTGGAGTCTGCAGAAGGTGAGGAAAGTAGGTTTTTATTTTATTACTTGTAGAAATGTCAAGACATAGCCTCCAAAAGTGTTTTAATCATGAATTCAGGCAATATTTATTGAGTCTAATTGAACCAGAAGCAGGGTAAGGTGCTGGGATCACAAAGATATATCTCTTTGGGCAAAAGTTAAGCAGATACAAAATTACTGAGGAAACATTGATGGATATGCAAGTAACCGATGCAGGTTTATATATCAGCTAGGATGCTTCTGGCTGGAAATAACAGAAAGCCTGATTCAAACAGGCTTATATGATCAGTGAAATATACTGGTTCACAGCACTGAAAAGTCTAGAAGCAGGGTTATCTTAAGCCTTGATCCAGAAGTTAAGCCATATTACCAAGGCCTCAGCTTCTTTCTCATTCTCAAAGCTGCTTGCTGCTTTACCCTGAAGTTTGGTCCTCTCATGGTTCCAAGATGGCTGCCACCAGATTCTAGGGCTGCAGTTTTGTCCACATCCAGCAGGAAAAAAAGAGTGATGTTGTTACACCTTTCCCCTCAATGTCCTGAGCACAATGCTGACTGAGCCAGCACAGATCATATGACCTACCCCCACCATGCAGAAATTACTGTAGCTAGGAGATGAAATGAATTATCTGAATTAACCTCTAGGTCACATACCAACCACAAGGGTAGGAAAATAGTTCAATTTGTCAATAAACACTTGGTTGGAATTGCTGGTGCAAAGGATGGAGGAAGAGACAGACTTGTGATTCTGCCTGAGGAAGGGTTGGTGTGAGTGGGAAACAGGAGGTTGGGGAATGCTTCCCCAAAGAGGAGATGTCAGATGGGACCAGAATGTGAAGAACCTTGAAGGCCAAGCTAAGAAATTTGGACCTTCAAACTATGAGGAAAGAAGTTAGTAAAGCAAATCCATAGCATAAGTCAGATGGACTTACAGTGTCAAAGCATAATTTTCAATAAGTTAAAACATGACTCTCACATAAATATAAGATAAGTACATGTCAAAAAGTCTATTCAGTTCCTTAACTAATGAGGAATCCACCAAGAACGTAAAGAGTATAAATCTGGTTTGAAGAGCATCTAAGGGACAAGGGTTTATATAGCTCATCAGGAAAGGCACTTAAAACAGTAAAAAGGATATTAAAAGAATAGTACTTGATTAAAAATAAAATTGGTTAATGTGTTTTGGGACAATGAAATAATAATCCTTGGGGTTATCTTTTCCACCTGAGAGAAATGACTTGCATTTCTACTGGACAGGACACAAGTTAGTACTTAAGTCTGCATAGAGTCTGAGTCTTAATAACAATAGTAGCAAGCAGGGGCACCTGGGTGGCTCAGTCAGCTGAGCCACTGATTCTTGATCTCAGCTGAGGTCATGATCTTAGGGGTGTGAGTTTAAGCCTCACGTTGGGCTCCGTGCTGGGTGTGAAGCCTACTTAAAAAAATTGTAGCAAGCAAAGCAAAATAATAGTAAAACCTCCTAGACCTACAGAATTAAATAATCCTTAGGTGGGCTTGTACAATGCTTTACTATGATATTTAAAAGACGGCTATCTTCTTGGCTTTCTTCCTAAGTTTTGGATATTGTTTATCTTAACAATCTATTTAAGACAGTTTGGGGTTTCTCTAAATGGACTTGAACCTCATAGAACTTGCATGCCAGTGAATACTGCTAATTACAATCAGTTTTAATTAGTCATTAAAAGAGGTTTGAGCAAATCTGTTCAAGGAAAGACATTTTGACTGATTTCTGGAGGGGAAAGTAGTTGAATTCAGCCACCCTTCACTGGAAGGGGAGGTCTCCCGGTACTGTCAGATGAGAAGAAACAAGAGAAGCCAGTAGAAATCAGAAGGCCTGGGCCTCTAGCACCCACAGAGATGACTTTTCCAGGGGGTTATTCAGAAAGCAGCTGGAGTGGAAATCAGGGCCTATTTCAACACTGCCAGTCAAAGAAACATCACTTCTAAATCCATGCTAGCCTGCAATAATCCCACCTCCTGGTCTCTTTCTCACCCATGATGTGTTTTGGTTAAAAAGAAAGACATTCTATACATACAATAATTAAGTACAGCCAAGCTAAGCCATGTTTAGACCCACATTTTTGAATAACAGATTTATTAATGATCTGGTTGAGAGAATTGAACCATTTGGTGTTTGGAAAAACTGGAAATGTTTAAAATAAATACTTGACATCCTTGCTCTCTGACTGCTACAATATGTCCAGTTATTCTTTGGGGTAAAATGTCCATACTGAAGATGAATTTAATAGAAATTACATAGCAGCTTTTCACTAAAAATATGGCACATAGTATTAAAGGCTAATATCCATTTTTACAACATGGAAACCATTTATTTAAAAAGCAGTTAACCAGTGCAAAGATAATTTTTTTGTTTATTGCTAGGGTCTTGGGTGTAATATTTATCATGCCATAGAAGACACACTCTATTGATGCACCCTGAAATTAGGGTTGTGACATTTAGCAAATAAAAATACAATATGCCCAGTAAATTTGAATGTCAGAAAAACACTGAATCATTCTTTAGTATAAGTATGTCCCATGAATACTTGGGACACACTTGTGATAGAAAAATGGTCCACAAAGATGTCCACATTCTAATCTCTGGAACCTGTGAGTGTGTTACCTTACATAGCAAAAGAGATTTTACAGATGTGATCAAATTAAGACAGTTCAAATGGGGAGATTATCCTGGATTATCTGTGAGGGCCCAATGCAATCATAAGAGTCATTATAAGAAAGAGGCAGGAGGGTCAGATACAGAAAGAGATTGGAATATGCTACGATGCTAGTTGTGAAGATAGAAGGATTCTGAGGCGGAAGATTGCAAGTGGATGCTAGAAGTTGGAATAAGCAAGGAAACACTATCACATTTAGAGCCTTCAGAAGGAACACAGCGCGGAAGATTGCAAGTGGATGCTAGAAGTTGGAATAAGCAAGGAAATACTATCACATTTAGAGCCTTCAGAAGGAACACAGCCCTGCCCACAGCTTGACCTTAGCCCAACGAGACCCAATGGAATCTCTGATGTACAGAATTGTCAGGTAATAAATTTGTTGGAGTGCATGGGTGGCTCAGTTGGTTAAGTGTCCAACTTCAGCCCAGGTCATGATCTCACGATTCGTGGGTTTGAGCTCCGCATCATGAGCTGTCAGCACAGAGCCTGGAGCTTGTTTTGGATTCTGTGTTTCCCTCTCTCTCTCTGCCCCTCTCCCATTCATGTTCTGTGTCTCTGTTTCTCAAAAATAAATAAATGTTAAAAAAATTTTTTTAAATAAATTTTCTTTGCTTTAAACCACTAAGTTTGTGGTAATTTGTTACAGGAACGATAGGGAAATACATACAAAACTTATAATAGAAAATTATTTGTCGTTCATTTGACATCCAAATTTTATTTAAGTATTCTGTGTTGTACCTGGCTACTTACCTAGACATTGAAGCAGAGAGGTGTGGCAGAAAGCACTGTCAGAGGAGATAGGAGGTGACTGCAGGGATAAAAGTCTTAGCTTTGGGCCTTATTCCTCAGGTATAAAATGAGGGGTTTGGCCTAGCTGATCACTATAGTTCCCTTATAGTCCATGATTCCACTAAAGAAATATTCTTTTGCCGATACAAGATAAAACAAAAAAATTTAAAAATGTTCATATTTCAACACCAACAATGAAACAGCAGAAAGATAAATCAAGGAATCAATCCCATTTACAATTGCACCAAAAACCATAAAATATCTAGGAATAAATCTAACTGAAGAGATAAAAGATCTATATGCTGGAAACTACAGAAAGCTTATGAAAGAAATTGAAGAAGACACAAAGAAATGAAAAAACAGGGGTACCTGGGTGGCTCAGTCAGTTGAGCATCCGCCTTTGGCTCAAGTCATGATCTGACAGTTTGGGAATTTGAGCCTGCATTGGGCTCTGTGCTGACAGCTCAGAGCCTGGAGCCTGTTTCAGCTTCTGTGTCTTCCTCTCTCTTTCTCTGCCCTCCCCTGCTTGCCCCCCCCCCCCCCCCCCCCCCCCCCCCCCCCCCCCCCCCCCCCCGGCTGTCTGTCTGTCTCTCTCTCAAAAACGAATAAACATTAAAAAAAAAAAAAAAAAGAAATGGAAAAGCATTCCTTGTTCACGAATTGGAAGAACAAATACTGTTAAAATGTCTATATTACCCAAAGCAATCTACACATTCAATGCTATCCCTACCAAAATAACACCAACATTCTTCACAGAACTAAAACAGACAATACTAAAATTTGTATGGAACGTAAAAGATCCCTAATACCCATAGCCATGTTGAAAAAGAAAACCAAAACTGGAAGCATCACAGTTCTGGACTTCAAGCTATATTACAGAGCTGTAATCATCAAGACAGTATGGACACATAGATCAGTGGAACAGAAGAGAACCCAAAACTGGACCAACAAGTGTATGGCTAACTAATCTTTGACAAAACAGGAAACAATGTCCAATGGAAAAAAAGACAATCTCTTTAGCAAATGGTGTTGGGAAAACTACACAGCGACATACAGAAGAATGAACTTGGGCCACTTTCTTTCTTTTTTTTTTTTTAATGTATTTATTTTTGAGAGAGAGAGAGAGAGACAGCATGAGCAGAGGAGGGTCAGAGAGAGAGGAAGACACAGAATCCAAAGACAGGCTCCAGGCTCTGAGCTGTCAGCACAGAGCCTGATGCGGGGCTCAAGGCTACAAACCATGAGATCATGACCTGAGCTTAACCAATTCCAACTGAGCCACCCAGGTGCCCTGGGCCACTTTCTTACACCATGCACAACAATAAACTCAAAATGGATGAAAAACCTAAACGTAATACAGGAAACCATCAAAATCCTAGAGGAGAAAACAGGCAACAACAACCTCTTTGACCTTGGCCACAGCAACATCCTACTTCATAGATCTCCAGAGGCAAGGGAGACAAAACCAAAAATGAACTATTGGGACCTCATCAAGATAAACAGCTTCTGCACTGTAAAAGAAACAATCAACAAAACTAAAAGGCATCCTACAGAACAAAAGAAGATATTTGCAAATGACATATTGGATAAAGGGTTAGTATCCTAAATCTATAAAGAACCCAGAAAACTCAGAACCCAGAAAAAAAAATAATCCAGTGAAGAAAAGAGCAAAAGACATGAACAGACACTTCAAAAGAAGACATCCAGATGGCTCACAGACACATGGCTCAACATTACTCATTGTCAGGAAAATACAAATCAAAACCGTAATGAGATACCACCTCATACTTGCCAGAATGGCTAAAATTAACAACTCAGGAAACAACAGATGTTGGCAAGGATGCAGTGAAAGGGAATCCCTTTTGAATTGCTGGTGAGAATGCAAACTGGTGCAGCTACTCTGGAGAACAGTATGGAGGTTCCTCAAAAAATTAAAAATAAAGCTACCCTACACTCCAGAATTGCACTACTGGTATTTATCCAAAGGATACAAAAATGCTGATTTGAAGGGGCACATGAACCCCAATGTTTATAATAGCACTATCAACAATAGCCAAAGTATGGAAAGAGCCCAAATATTCATCAACTGATGAATGGATAAAGAAGATGTGATACATATATACAATGGAATATAACTTGGCAATCAAAAACAAATGAAATCTTGCCATTTGCAACAACATGGATGGAACTAGAATGTATTATGCTAAGCATAGTAAGTCAGTCAGAGAAAGACAAATACCATGATTTCACTCATATGTGGAATTTAAGAAACAAAACAGATGAACACAGGGGAAAAGAAGGAAGAATAAGATAAAAACAGAGAGGGAGGCAAACCATAAAAGACTCTTAAATTCAGAGAACAAATAGGGTGGCTGGAGGTGAGGTTGGTGGGGGATGTGCTAAATGGGTGATAGGCATTATGGAGGGCACTTGGGATGAGCACTGGGTGTTATATGTGAGTGATGAATCACTAAATTCTATTCCTGAAACCATTATTACACGATATATTAACTAACTTGGATTTAAATAAAAAGTTTTTTTAATTTAAAAAAATAAATAAAATGTTCATAGTTCAGGACAACTGTCTTCAGTTGCTGAATGCATTTGTGTATTCATGTATTTGTGTTCTGTCTTCTCAATCTTTTACCACTCACCCTACTATGACCTACCCTTTGAGCTGTCTGTGTTACATGACTAAAGCATGGCCCTTCCATGGTACTATGTGCTCATACTTCTTTCTCCTCACTGCAGCCCTCTTCACCCCTTCTCCTTCTGAGCTCTGTGGCAGACAATACTGTTAGATACTGTATTAGTATCCTACGGCTGCAGTAGCAAATTACTCCAAACTTAGTGGCTTCAAATACCACAAATTTATGTTATAGTTTTGAAAGCCAGAATTTCAAAGTAGGTTTCATAACATGAATATGGGAATGAAAATGACACATGAAAGATAATGAAGTACAGTCAAAGGATCTGAGATTCCTGATGGCATTGTGGAAATGCCACATTAGCCCGAGCTTGCCAATCTCTAGACTTGTTTCTTGAGAAAAAGGAACCCTTAATTGTTGGTGCCAGGATAATCAGTTTATGCAACTGAACCTGGTTCTAACAGACACGGTTTCTATCTAAATCCTCACTACTCAAAACGTGCCCCCCTGGACCAGCAGTAAGGATATCACCTGACGGTGTTGGAACGCAGAATCTATGGCCCTTCTGCAGATCAGCTTAACCAGAATCTGCATTTTAACAAGAAAGTTAGGCACTTTCATTTGCTGGGGGTGATATGTAAGCACTTCAAATTTGGAGAGGCACTACCCTGAAACTCACAGAGGTCAGGGAAATGGCCCTGAGTTCTTCTGTCTGAGGCTGGAAGGTACGGTATGTCTGGAAACAATCCCCCTTGGGATTTGGGGATAAATTTCAAACACTGGAAGGTGGGTGCAAAATTGTATAGACCCAATCATTAAGTTATGTTTCTCACCACCACCCCTACACCAGTTACCTTAATTACTTTCTTTCCTTGTTTCTGCTATAATGTTGTATTTCATTACTAGTCAATCTAGGACCCTACATGATTTTATTCAATGAAGACCAAGCTGATAAGGAATTGAAGGCAGTGTGAAATCAGGAAAAGGAGGAAGATTACCTCTTCCTTTAATAACTCTTGGTGGTTTGTAAATACACCCGCACATTGTGTTTCTTATTTCTATTAAATCTCAGAATTTACACATTTAACATGGAGTGTAAATATTATGCTAATGTCTTCTTTGCAAGGACTTTATTAGAATACTACAAAGAAACACAGGAGATAAAGTACAGACACCAATTTCTTGGGGAGTGAAAGGAAAACATCAAGGGAGCAGATCTGATTGAATTTGCCCTCTTGAAAACTGTTGTGGGAGGTTTTATGGGTCTTTACACTTTAATTAATATTTTAAATAGGTAAATCCAAAATATACGAAAGAGTATACAGTAAAAAATCCCTTTCTTCAATCTTTTTGTCCAGCTGCCAAATTTTTCTCCCTTAAGGCAACCACTGTGACCAGTTTCTTGGGAATCCTACCACATGGGAACTTTGCATGTTGGAAAAGGTGAAGAAATGCAGCTAAAAATCAAGAGTGAAGTGTAGATTGCTCTGAATTGTACTTGCAAGCATACATTAAGATTAAGTTGTTTCATTATCCAACTGCTTTCTGTTAAGATCTTTTGCTGGCATTTCAGTTTTCTCTATCATAGATAAAATATCTGTCAAGGAAAGATCAGGGATCTTGCCACCCACTCATCCCAGAGGATTAAGGAAATAGCATTTATAAATGCTTTGAGAGTCTCAGAGGAAAGCTCTGATTAAACATGAGTGGTTGTTACAGCTATAGCCTCTTTTGTATGATTTGCATTTTATAATTGTCCCCTCATCCCTAAGCCTACCACAAACCCCTCCACCCTGTCCCCAACACTTTCTAAGGGTAAGAGGTTCATAAGAAAGGATGATTGACGTAGGGCAAGGTTACATAGAATGTTTATGTAGAATGAGGACTCTTGTTTTGTTTGCCTAAAGCTTCCCAAATCACTTGTCCTCTAAGAAACCTGAAATTTCTTCCAAAAGAGAGACACTTAATTGTGTAACTTCATAGTTGTCTGGCTTTATTTAATCATTCCAATAATTTAAGAACATTTTCATTCTTTAAAAAAATAGTTTAATAATTTATATTCTTTCTTCTTTCACTTAGTAATACATTATGGGCCTCACTGTTCTGAACAGCTGCATTGCATAACATTTGAAAGTAAGAATGCCTCCTGTGTTTAAAGATACATACAAGGAAACTTGGTTCGCATTCACACAGTCCAATCAGTATGTTTTTGAGGGCCTACTGTGTGATGAAAATAAAGTAGATACTGAAGAGACCCAGGGTATTTTCATGGCCCAGTACAAAGCCTTTAGTGACAGGTGTGAAATTGAAAGATTCAGGGAGAGTTCCCTGGGACTTGAGAAATGTGGGTTAGTGCTTAAATTACAATGGTTTGGGAAGACTTCTTAACTTTGTCCCAGACCATTTTGAGTACCCAAGTAGACTTACAGAAAAATGGCTAGATTTTCCTAATCATAAACAACTAAAGTAGACTGAAATTAATAGACCTTATGTCCTTTTAAAACACAAGACCTTTAATTATAGCGCTGTTGGGCAGAATGCTGACTGATGGTTTAAACCATCTGATGGGCCAGTGTACAAAACAATAATTGCCATGTACATTCCAAATTAAAGGGCATAGCCCATAAAGATAGTATTAAGAGTTTATATTTCCTTCTCCTTAATCTTGTACTATAGTTAACCTCTTAGACCCAAGACATTTCTAGCAATTAATGATAGGTTGAGGTTAATAGTTCTGACAAAGCTTTGGTTCATTGATCCTCCTCAGATGGTCATTAACCTCTAGAATCTGGTCATTAACCTCTAGAAACAGCTAAGTAGGATGCAAAAAAGCATTTTACCAGTATTGTTTGAAAGGTTATATAACTGTTTCATATACACAGTTTGAATGCAAGAAAAGATCTGTCTTTCATTGTGTATGTATATACATGATGGAAGTTTTTCTATGATGAAAAACTAAAGTTTTTCTATGTTTTTATTTCTAGGATTTTCTTCCAATACAAAAGAAAAATTTGATGTAAATATACAACGTTATGTAGAGAAAACTATTACTATTTTATCTGGCATCCTAAAATGTTTATATTGGCCCAAAGAAAAGAGGGTATAAAATTCACTTTATAAAATGTAAGTGATTGTTTTTGTCCTTAATACGGGGAATCAACTTGTTAAAAGTTACAGTGAGATGAAAATTGGATTGCAGGTGGATGTCTCTTGAAAATGGTGCTGTATGTGTCCCATGTTCTTAAAAGATCAGAGTATAAAGCATAGCTGAAACATAAACATAGGGCAGTTTATTATTGTAAACACAAATTATATTTTTACAATAACTTGTTCTGATGTAGGAATTTTCATAAGGAAAGATATGAAGTCTCAAAGGATCATAATGTTGCTCACTCCCAATTCAACATTTAGTAGGCTTTCCTATGATTTTTACAATCTGAGTCCATAAAGCTTATTAAATGACACTTCAAAATTTCTTTCGATGGTGGAAGCTCTGGTTAAGTGAAAAGGCCTGTTGGGGTTTCCCCCTGTAGTTTCCTAATTAGGGCTTCCTTATTATATCACGAACATTAATCACCACATTATCCAGTAACAGATCAGACTTACCCTATCTTTCAGATCCTCATTAATCTGCTAGTAAAGTTATGAGCTCCATTAATATGGTTACATTTAGAATGTCTCCCTGAAGCACAGTCTATTCATTACTGGGCTGAATAACTCAAAAGCCATGTGTCTCCTCCAGGCTGAAGATGTTTCTAAAATGTCGGCTCTGGACAGAGCAGCCTTCCCCACACCCTCCGCATTAAGATTCCTACAGAATGTTTGCTTTATTTACTGCTTGGCTTCCTATCTTAGCAGGGGGAAAATTCTCTGAGCAGGATAAGTGTGCATCTTGCAAAGACCAAACCATGTACTGCTGTCTAGAGTTTCACTGTTTTCCACTTGGAATGCAGGGCTAGCCCCACTCGAGAAAAAACATGAGATCTTCCTACAGTGGGATCACCCAATCAAGCAGAGGGAGCGCTGCCAATTCCTCACAATCCTAAACCAACCAGAGCTTCCTGAACACAAATGTTCCTTGGGTGAGTGACAGTGAAAATGGCAGAGCATGGAGTTCACCTGGCCGCATTCACATTGCTGAACGTGGCCAGTTCAGATGCAGAGCCCAATGTGGTCCCGCAAGAGTGCCAGTCACAGAAATGAAACACTCTCCAGCCATTCAGTCTGTGGGGCTCCCATAAATGCTTATCATTTTATTGGCAGTGTGGGATTTTCTTTAGGAACATGACAGGAAGAAGTCTCTGAGTCTCTCAGCTTGCCTTAGAGTCCAATTCGCTGCATCCATGGCTGGATTCAGCAGTTACTTTTCACATTTTGACTTTCTGTAGAGTAGTTTATGGGTTAAAGCATGGCTTTGCTGAATAGAGGATGTAAAAATGAATAAGTAGTTGAGATATATCCTATATACATATGGTGTTTATCATAAGACTCATCTCAGAGAGCTTAAATCAATATAAAGATACTCTCAAGTATCTCAATATTCAATATCAAGAATATTAGATATTATTTTCCTGAAAGAAAATAGTGAGGTCAATAAATATTTTGTCCAA
Source organism: Hyaena hyaena (assembly GCF_003009895.1). Taxonomy (NCBI): domain Eukaryota; kingdom Metazoa; phylum Chordata; class Mammalia; order Carnivora; family Hyaenidae; genus Hyaena; species Hyaena hyaena. The sequence continues at coordinate 1,593,972 of NW_024080896.1, forward strand.
AATTCACATGGAGAAGACAAATTCAAAGACAGACAAGGTGAAAGAAGGAAAATATCAGTAAAGGCAGAAGTCTGTTAAAACAACTCAGCCATCACTTTTTTAAAGACTAGATTTCAGGGATGCCTGGGTGGCTCAGTCAGTTAAGCATCCAACTTCAGCTCAGGCCACGATCTCATGGTTCATGGGTTTGAGCCCTGAATTGGGCTCTCTGCTGTCAGCACAGAGCCCGCTTTGGATCCTCTGTCTTCCTCTTTCTCTGCCCCTCTTCTGCTTATTCTCTCTCTCTCTCTCTCAAAAATAAATAAGTAAACTTAAAAAAAATCTTTGAAGACTAAATTTCAAAGACTAGAAATTATAGAATTGTGGACAGAGTAATGTGAATATACAAATTTTCAGCAAAATAATCTAGTCTTAGAATTTGGGCGGCTCATTTCATTCTGAAGATCAAGGGAATCCCTGATTTAATTAGTGAGGTATAATGAAAGATAAGGAAAAACGAAATGAGTCTGTAAATAAATGAACAATTTCTGGGTTTCAGACAGGCATTTCTCAAAGTCTTTCACAATATTCTTGTGGAACACAGGGAAAACTAAGGCATGGATAATGGTACAGTTTAGTGGATTCATAGCTGATCACACCAAGGAGGTCAAAGGGGCAGTGTATCAATATTACATGGAAAGAAAGATCTTAAAAGGACAGACCTAGGGTTCTGTATTTGACCTTGCACCAGAGAAATGTGCTTCTCAGATTTGTAAAGTATGCAAAACTCAGGATTCAAAAAGATCTCTCAAGATTATACAGATGGTCAGAAATCAACAAAATGAAATGTAATGCAAACAATGAAACTAAAAACCTGTATTTAGGCTGAAAAATGCCACTGTAAAGTACTCAAACTAACATAAGAAGTTTATATGAAAAAAATGTACACACACACACGTGCAAACACACAATAGATGTTTTAGTTGATTTCAAGGAGAAAATGAGTCAAAAGTGTGAGCTGGCCAATGAACTACCTAGTGAGATCTTAATTTATATTAACAGAAGGATGGTGTCCAGATCAAGGGAAATAATCATCCCAATAGGTGGGTCTCTGGTCAGTCCACATCTGGAGTTGCAATTCTGTGTGCTACCCTGGGGAGGCCAGGCTGGACCGAAGGGTAATGGAGAACAGGCAGAGGTCAGCTATGAGGGAGGTCGAGGGGATGATTAGGGGGGATGCTGAGAGAAGCAGGCTAATGAGAATCTAAGTCTTTGAAAACTTGGAAGTTTCCCATAACAGGAGACCAGACTTATTTTTTCCAGAATGAAAGTGGAAATGTTAAAGGGACCAAGAGAAAATTTTAAATAAAGGAAATTCACCATTATATACTTTTACCAGTTCAATGCAAGTCCAGCAGTGCCCCGATGTAGTAATTAAGGGGCTCCTTCAAAAAATAAGTGACATGAGAAAGAGAAGGGAAATGGATGTGTTTTAAAAGGGCCCTAAGATTGGGCACCTGGGTGGCTCAGTCCGTTAAGCATCTGACTTTGGCTCAGGTTCATGATCTTGAGGTTTGTGGGTTTGAGCCCCGTGTTGGGCTCTGTGCTAACATCTCAGAGCCTGCTTAGGGTTCTGTGTCTCCCTCTCTCACTGCCCCTCCCTGCCCCTATACACTCTCTCAAAAATAGATAAAACATTAGAAAATAAATATTAAAAAATAAATAAATAAAAGAGACTTAAGAGATTTGTCAAACAACCAAATCATATGGATCTTGTTAGATAGTGATTCCAACAACTACCTGGTAAATCAAATAATTTTTGAGATATTTAGGGAAATTATTATTTTATTTAATTTAGTTTTTAATGTATTTATTTATTTATTTTTCAAGAGAGACAGAGTATGAATGGGGGGTGGGCAGAGAGAGAGGGAGACACAGAATCTGAAGCAGGCTCCAGGGTCTGAGCTGTCAGCACAGAGCCCGACTTGGGACTTGAACCCACAGACCATGAGATTGTGACCTGTGCCAAAGTCAGACACTTAACCAACTGAGCCACCCAGGCGCCCCTAAAGTTTTAATTTTTGATAAAGTCTTATTTATATGATTTTTCTTTTTTCAGTTGTACTTTTCTCTGCGTTTCTATAATTGGATTTTAAAAATAACTTTTCCAGGGGTGCCTGCTCAACTCAGCCAATTGAACATGGGGTCCTTGATTTTGGCTCAGGTCATGATCCCAGGGTTGTAGGATTGAGCCCCATGTCAAACTCCACGTGGAGTGTGGAACCTGATTAAGATTCTCTCTCTCTCTCCCTCTCCACCACTCATGCTTTCTCTTTAAAGACAAAAAAACAAAAAACAAAAACTTTTCTGCCAATTAATTTAATATAGTTAATTAAATAAGTTATTAAAAGCATGAAACAACAAATGTGGTTGTAGAGATGTTAAATGCAGTACATTTAATTTTATGGTAACTTATGGGATTGCTCTTCAGTTATCCTGAAGGCATATACCTTGTTAGGTTCAGTTTTTAAATCCACATTAGGTCAGCAGTTCAGTTATTACAATGATTTAGTCAAGTCTGAAAGGGAATGGAGTCCTCTGAATATCACTGTAAATAGTAACACACTCATATGGTTTAACAATTGTTTCCTTTGCCCCAAATATCACAGAACAGTTATGTTCATGAATAAGGGTTGGCTGGGTGGACATCACTCCTAAAATTATCCTCAACATAGCAGTAATATCAACCTGCGAAGGTCTCCTGTCCTTCCTCCTGCCCCCAGAAGGGGGAACCTGGAAAAGTGAGAAAATGTGATTTGAAGTATTTTATATTCAATACTTTACTTTTTTTTCTTTTTTCTTTTTAAAAAATGTTTAATAGTTTATTGTCAAGTTGGTTTCCATATAACACCCCGTGCTCATCTCCACAAGTGCCCTCCTCCATGCCCATCACCCCCCTTCCGCTCCCCCCTCCGTACTTTACATTTGAAAATAAAAATAAAATCTCAGTTTTATAATTCAAAATATAAAAGATGAAAGTTAACAAATATATTCTAGGCTCTTAAGAGAAACACTTCAGAGTGGAGTGAGTGAAGTAGGTGAAGGGGATTAAGAATGTACAAGGTGATGAGCTCTGAGTAAGGTATAACATTGGTGAATCATTATATTGCACATCTGAAATTTATGTAACACTGTATGTTAATTATACTTGAATTTAAAAAAAGAAAGAAATTAATTAGAAATGGCAAAGATGGGAGAAATGGTGAGTTTTATATTTGTCCAAAAGAGACTTGAGTTTTATTTATTTTTTAACATTTATTTATTTATTAAAACTTTTTATAATGTTTTATTTATTTTTGAGAGAAAGACAGCGTGAGCAGGGGAGGGTCAGAGAGAGAGGGAGATACAGAATCTGAAGCGGGCTCTAGGCTCTGAGCTAACTGTCAGCACAGAGCCCGACGCAGGGCTCGAACCCACAAACTGCAAGATCGTGACCTGAGCTGAAGTCGGACACTTAACCGACTGAGCCACCCAGGTGTCTTGAGACTTGAGTTTTAAAATGTTGAGAAACAGTATTCCAGTGGAATAAAGGATTGTTGTAAAATCACAATGCTTCCACCCATCATTTAACCATGTTTAACTGTCTTTAAAGAGTAGATATTTAAGAAGATAAACTAAAAGATAGTTTTGCACAAAAAATAGATATGGAGTAAAACTTGGTTCCATTCAATAATCAGTGTCCTCACATAAACTCAGCTCCATAATCCCTGGGTCGTTATACATAACTATGTGCTAAAAATTACATAATACGTTATTAAATGCAGGTATTAATTTAATTAAGTCAGTGATTCATCTTCATAAAATGAGTAGTTTTTTTCCTGAGTAGCTTTTTATAATTACTATAACTAACTGCTCTACGGCTGATTCTTATTTTCACCAAACTGAAATTCACATGGATCAAAATCTTATGATTATGTCTGGTGTCCAAAGCCCTATCTATTTTCTAGAAGTAGTGTGAACTATAAATTTTAATAAGTTTTGAAAGAATATGGGAAATCTGAGAAATGAGCCTCCAAAAGAAAACTGGAAGTGTTTTTCGTTTACTTTTACACAAATATTATTTATATGGGACATAATTAAACACGGCTATTAATACATTTTCATTTTTGCTCCCTCTCAAAACCCCACTAAAACAAGACAAAATAAATTAAACAGGCATGAACCCAGAAGAATAAAGAAGGCGGTAATAGACAACAAAGGCCAGATCTCTGCAAAACTTCGGAAGCTCGAAAGCGAATCGGTGGATGGCGTCTGTTTTAGTGAACGGAAAGTGAAATCTCCGCCTGCTGGGGAAGATCAGCAGTGAGCAGGTTTACACTATTAAACCCTGGGATGGCGCAGGAATTGGCGGTGCTAGGCACTTCAGAAGCATGAATGCAGTGTAGAGCCAAACTCGAGAAGAAAGTTGGTGGTGGTTGTAATATACAGACACTGACCCTCGAGCGGCACGCCATCCCCTGCCTACCCCACAGGCAGAGAATTATCTCCACTCCTTAGCTGGCAGAAGACGGCAGGGGTTTAACCGCACGGACTCTGATATTGGGGATCTACTGTTCAACCTAGGGCAGGGATAAAGTTTGTCCTGAAAAATGCAAGTGTAAATGCAAGGAACCCCCAGCTACCTATCCCCTTCTCAGGTCCCCTAAAACTGACAGCCAGGAGTATGCTCCCAGGCAAGAGCAAAGTTTATTCCAGTCTGCTGGGGAAATAACCAGCCATCTTTTCCCAATTCTGTAGATACTGATTATTTGAGGTCCCCCTACCGAAAGGACAGGTTGACACCTATCAGGACCCACTCACTGATAGGTTCCACCTAGGTATGTGGAATTGCCTATAAGCCTTTAGTGCCACAGTCTTAAGTATGAATAGACAAAATTTGTCATAAATTTGAAACAATCATTTAGTACGGAAAATAAAAACAAACAGAAATGCAGAGAAAACAAAGCTAATTCAAGAAAACTTCAAAATAAGAGAAGGTATTATCCATGATATGAACAGATTATAAACATGGAATGTTTGGAAAACAAGAAAGCATTTGACAATAAAATATAGTGGCAGAAATGTAAATTTTAACATAATATTCAAAACTAAAGTTGAAGAAGTATCCCAGTAATTAAAAGGAAAAAGACAATTAGGAAATTAGAAGACAGATTACCAGAAAAGTAGAGCATTACTCATTCATTCATTCATTCAGTCAGTCAGTCAGTCAACCAATACTCATTTGAATGCCTGCTTTGTGCCAGACACCGGCCTGGATATTCAGCCTACATCAGTAAACAAACCAGTAGAAGATCTCTGCCCTCTAAGACTTCACATGTTAGTTGGAGGAGTCATAAAATAAGAAACATAATAACTAAATTATAAGTTCAGAGACAATTCATGCTTTTGGTAAAAAAAAAAAAAGAGCAAGGTAGAGTATTGGAAGCATGAAAGGGTTTTTTGCTGTTTCTTGTTTTCATTTTATTTTATTTAACGGTATCTTTTCCTTTCTTTAAATGTTTAAAAAATGTTTTATTTATTTCAGACAGTGTGAGCAGGGGAGGGTCAGAAAGAGAGGGAGACACAGAATCTGAAACAGGCTCCAGGCTCTGAGCTAGCTGGAGATCCCACGAAACCCGAGATCATGACCCGAGCCGAAGTAGGAGGCTTAACCAACTGAACCACCCAGGAGCCCCTTGTTTTCCTTTTAATTGGATGATCAGCATATATCTGATTAAGAAGGAACATTTGAGCAAAGACAGGAAAGAGGAGAGAGGAATAAGAAGCAACAGCTAGTCTACCATGGGACCATGACATTGCTGAAGGAAGAGAAAAGGACCAGTGTGCTAGAGCGCTATTAGCACAGTGAGCTAAGAGGGGATTAATAGGGGCTAGTGGCAGAGCAAGAGCAAGAATTCAGACCCAAAGAATCCTTGTGGGCCAAGCTTTGACTCTGACTTTTATTTCTGAGTCAATATAGGGTACCACTGAGAAGGTTCCATAGAGGAATGCTCACTTTGGCTTTCAAAATGACTATGTGGAGCACCTGGGTGGCTCAGTTGGTTAAGTGCCAACTTGGGCTCAGATCATGATCTCAAAGCTTTTGAGTTCGAGCCCGACGTCTGGCTCTGTGCTAACAGCTTGGAGGCTGGAGCTTGCTTCAGATTCTGTGTGTGTGTGTCCCTCTCTGCCCTCCCCTGCTTGTGCTCTATTTCTCTCTTTCTCTCAAAAATAAATAAACATTAAAAAAATTTCTAAATAAAATGACTATGTGGCTACATGGTGGAAGCAGAGAAATCCAAGAGCAAGGCATCACAGTGATCAAGGTGAGAGACCATGCTACCTGGAACCAGATGACTAGCAGTGGAGTGGGCCTTTTAGGGGAAGATGCAGGTGTTGATAAATTTAAGAAATCAGTAGTGGTAAATAAATACTGGTACAACCACTGCTGAGCAAAAGTGTTGTATAACTGAAATAGCAGAAGAAATCTCAGAGCATCCTATGGAAAGCAGGAAAAGAGAACAAGGTTAATGGATTCAGGAATATAGAATAGAAGCTTTGAATTTGTTGAATTTATTTTTATTTATTTCTGACTAGCGTCTATTTCCTCAAATAAACCCATATTACTTTCTAAATGTTAGTGTTTGCTTTTGCTCTTAGGGTCAGGTCCTGTTGTGAGTCACTTTGGAAAACTGGACTTGAACCCTAGAATTACCACACCTGCCCAGAGTTCGGCATATAGGAGCAGAACTGGAATGGCTAAGAGGAGAAGGAAAGAGGAGGAGGCCCACCTCTGTGATCTTGCTCATTAACCGGTTCTGCAGACCTTACTCAAAGTTTCCCTCCCTGAGGTGCTCCCGAGCACAGAGCTGGCTCAGTGCTTCCCGCAAACAAGGTGGAACGCCCAGAACAGGGGCTGTAGACTCAAATACTTTTCGGGTCAGCCAAGTAACAGATGTAGCAAGGTTGAAAATGTTCAGACATATAACTTGGGAGGGCAGAGAAAATGCACGTCTTAGGTTATCCAGAAACAGGCCTGGAGGTGAGCTTTGGTGTATAAGTGATTATCAAGGAGGCCCCCCTCAAGAACCCAGGGAAGGGATGGAGGACAGACAGGACAGGGGAAGAAACCAAGCAAAGGCTCAATGTCAGAGTCTGCACCTGCAGGTGAGGTGGCTGCTGGAGCCCAAGTCCAGTTTCCAAAGCAAATCACTGCAGGGCCTGACCTTTATCACAAAAGCATAGAGAAGCCAAAATAGGTAACAGGAGCTCCTGCAATTTCTTTGACTCTACTTAATAAGATCTCCTTCATGAATCCTTAACCATTGGTTTTGTGGTGGGGGTAGAGAGCAGAGAAAGAGTTACAAAATAGTAACTGTTAGTTCTGTCTGGCTTAAAGATTCTCACCTGTTCACTTAATGTAGTCAGTCTCTTTAGTTGAACTTGGCCTTCTCAGATAGAAAGATTTACTTGTTTAGTGACCCCTCCCCTCCTCCCTTGCTTCTCTTCCTAAGATGGTATCTTGAGCTGTAGGGGGTAGAGTATTCTTTATATAACTCCTGTGATGACACAGAAGGGCTGGGGGCTCCAGCTAAAGAGTCCTTTCACTTCTCTGGCTTCTGGAATGATGGCTCTTAGTCCCTCTGTAATTCCTCCAGATGTCAATCATCCCTGGTTTGGTCTCTGTCAGTTTAATCACAGTTTGGGGTGATTCCCTCCTGACTTGGCATCAATCACACTGGCCTCCACCGGCTGTAGGCCCTGGGGTCTTGTGCCATGTTTTCCCTCCATCCTTGGGGCTCAGCAGCCATAGGCTCGTTTACTATCTACTCACTCAAGTCTTAATTCACCCCACACTGGTGTGGGGAGCCCCAGAGGCAAACAATATATTGTGTTGTAGCAAAAAATAATTTTTACTGTGGTAAAAATATATATAACATGAAATTTGTCATTTTAAGTGTAAAATTCAGTAGCATTATTTCAATTCACAGTATTACAACTTTGACCACTATTTCCAAAACTTTTCAACATTCCCAATAGAAATTCTGATTACCCCTTTCCCCCAGCCCCTGGTCACTCCCCATTTACTTTCTATCTCTAGGAATCCACCTATTCTACATACTTCTTGTAACTAGAGTCATACAATATTTGTCCTTTTGAGTGTCTGGCTTATTTTACTTAGCATAACATCTTCAGGGTTCATCCATGTTGCGGCATGTGTTAGGACTCTATTCCTTTTTATGATTGGATTATGTTCTGTTGTATATGTATACCTCATGTGGTTTATGCATTAATTTCTTGGTGGATACTTTGGTTGTTTCCACCTTTGGCTATTGAGAATAATTCTTCAGTGAACCCTGGTGTTCAAGTATCTGATTGAGTCACCATTTTCAATTCTCGGGGTAAAAATTCTTTGGGGTAGTAGCAGATATTGGGGTCACATGGTCATTCTCTGAGGAACTAACTACCAAACTGTTTTCCACAGCAGCTGTATCATTTTATTTTTTTATTTTTTTAATTTGAGAGAGAGAAAGAGAGAGCACACACACACACATGCAGGCAGGAGAGGGGCAGAGAGAGAAGAAGAGGGAATCCTAAGCAGGCTCCATGCTCAGAATGAATCCTGATGCGCGGCACCATCCCATGACCCTGGGATCATCACCAAAGCTGAAATCAAGAGTTGGGCTCTCAAATGATTGAGCCACCCAGGCACCCCAATTTACATTCTTACCAACCATTTATGAGAGTTCCAATTTCTCCACATCATTATCAATACTTGTTATTTTGTTTTTGTTTTTTTTTTAATAAGAGCCATCTTAGTAGGTATTAAGAGGCTTTGATTTGCATTCCCTGTTGACTGATGAAGTTGAACACCTTCTCAGGTGCTTATTGGTCATTTGTGGATCTTCTTTGGAGAAATGTCTATTCAGTTTCTTTGCCCATTTTTGAATTGTGCTGCCTGTCCTTTTGTTAGAGGCAGATTTTAAGAGAAGTATGAGGACAAAAGACCCTGTATGTTCAGTGTGGGGCTTACAGAGTCCATACATTTCATATCCCAGACTGTGTATCTCTCATGCCTCTGTATTCTTCCTTCAGTTTTCAGTGCTGAAAAAAAAAAAAAAAAAAAAGTGGTGCTGGAGCACCTGGGTGGCTCAGTTGGTTAAGCATCTGACTTCAGCTCAGGTCATGATCTCACTGCTCATGGGTTGGAGCTCCGCATCTGGCTCTGTGCTGACAGCTCAGAGCCTGGAGCCTGCTTCAGATTCTGTGTCTCTCTCTTTGTCCCTTCTCCACTCGTACTCTCTCAAAAATGAATAAATGTTAAAAAAAAAAAAAAGTGGTGCTTTTCTTTTCCTTTTCCTATAATATACCCTCTTTCTGACATTAAGAATGATAGGTAAATTCTATAGGTAAATTGGGTTTTCCTGGCCCAAGCCTAGGCAAATTACCTCATTTTTTTTTCCTTTGGATATTCTTTGGTATTTTAAAACTCTTTTGTCCATGTAGAAGAATGCCTCTGATTCTACACTTAGAAAGGCAAAAGAGAATGGCATGTTAATAATGCTCAAAGTATTATTTTCATGATACATAAATGAGTGAGTTAGGCCTGGCCTTAGTGGTGTGTGTGTGTGTGAGGATTAGCTATAAACTCCATCTAAAGCAGTACTTCTCAAATTTTAATATATATTCAAATCATTTGGGTATGATTCTGGTTCAGAAGCACTTTTATTTATTTTTTAAAAAAATTTTTAAATATTTTCTTTATTTCTGAGAGAGAGAGGGACAGCATGAGCAGGGGAGGGTCAGAGAGAGAGAGAGAGGGAGACATAGAATCTGAAACAGGCTCCAGGCTCTGAGCTAGCTGTCAGCACAGAGCCTGACGCAGAGCTCGAACCCACAAACCACGAGATCATGACCTGAGCTGAAGTTGGACTCAACCGACTGAGCCACCCAGGCACCCCAGAAGTGCTTTTAACAAGCTTCCAGTTGACAGTAATGCTGCAGGTCTGTGGTTTATCCATTGATTAGCAAGATTTTAGAGGACAACTTGCATATTAGAAACTTTTTGTGAATATGCCCTCAAGTAGTTTGTGGGCCAAATATGGGTTTAACAAGCAGTTTCTATGCTTGAAAAATGAAGAGATACTGTTAGGAAATCACTAAAGATTTCCACAAGATACTGAGTACAGGAGTCTCAAACTCCAATGCTTATAGGGATCAGTCTGGGTTCAATAGAAGAGACCATCAGGCTGGAGAATTTCTGCTTGTGGATAGTGCATTCTACTCTTGAACTCTAGCTGATGGTTCCCACACAGAAATGCTGGCACAGAGTGTCCATACTGTCCAATTTCTTAAAGAGAATTGGGATATATAAATTTGTGTGTGTGAAATCCTCTAATTTCTATGTTTCCATTAATTTTTTTCCAAGGATCCTTCAAGCTAAAATAAGGCTGTTGGCCAGATGTGAACTTCAGGGTGCTTGCTTACTCTCTCTGTTCCAGTATTTTGCCAGACCCTTGAGAGATGTTTAAAAAAAAAAAAAAAAAAAGGACCTGGTTTCAGCTACTAAGATGAGTGTGGCTTTGTTGAGGGCTAAGATGGATGCATATGAAATAGCCAGGAAGCATTGCAAAGATGTGTGTCTGCTAGTGTGAGGAAAAAAGATCTAAGCCACTTAAGGAGGCTATGAAACCAAGCCCTAGTCAGACCACCAATACTATCCCAGAGCTGAATCTTATGATTTGTACAAATGTCCTATGAGTGGAAAATAGCTGTTTATTTTGTCTTAATGGGTTAACTAGTGCTGACGGATAGACAGTGAAGTTATTACTGCCCAGTACCAACTTTGATAGTTAAGCAGGTAACCGTGACTGGAAGCAATTCTGGTTTAAGGAATAAGGGGGGCCTGGGTGGCTCATATGGTTAAGTGTCTGATTCTTGGTTTCAGCTCAGATCATGATCTCATGGGTTCGTGAGTTTGGGGCCCACGCTGGGCTTTGTGCTGACAGCTGTGGAGCCTGATTAGGATTCTCTCTCTGTCTGTCTTTCTTCTCTGCTCCTCTCCCACTCACACTCTATGTTTCTCTCTCAAAATAAAAAAAATAAATGTTAAAAAAAGAGAAATAGATTCATCTGCAAATATTAGTGGAATCTGTCATGAATGCTACAAGAAACAGAGTCCTTGCAGAAAGAAAAAGATTTTCGAAAAGCCGTACGGTTTGCAACTGTCTTCAGTACTATAGAAACAACATACAAATGGTATTATGAGTCATTATCTGAAAAATATTCATTTGAATAAACAGATGGGGTGTGGTAGGCTGAATAATGCCCCCCCCCAAAGGTGTCCATGTCCCAATTCCTGGAAATAGTGAATATGTTACCTTATACAGAAAATTGGACTTTGCCAATGTGATTAAGTTAAGGATTTGGAGGTGGGGATATTACCCTGCATTATCTAGGTGGCACAATGTAATCATAAAGGGTCTTTATAAGAGGGAGTCAGGAGGGTCAGAGTTAGAAAGGGAGAATTGGAGGACGGGTCCGTGAGCCAAGCAGTGCAGGCAGCCTCCAGAAGCTAGAAAAGACAAGGAAACAGAATTTCCTCTAGGACCCCAAGAAAGGATATAACCCTGCTGACAGCTTGATTTTAGTCCATTGAGATTATTGGGATTCCTGACCTCCATAAATCCAAGATAATAAATTTGTATTGTTTTAATCCACTAAGTTTGTGGTAATTTATTATAGCAGCAATAGGAAATTAATACAGATGACAATGAGATAAAGAAGGCAAGAAGTATGAAAGCTTCTAAAATTTTTAAGTCTCAAACATAACCAAGGGAAAGTGGATTTCTATTAATGATACTCCTGTCACTTGCTGTCTAGAATATTTTTTATATAAAATGATTTTTTGTGATATACCAAATCTTTATTGGCTTGCAAGCAAAATGGGAGTGACATTTTTATTATACTGCTAGTGATGAAATTATGTCAGAGAAACTAAATCAAGAGACAATAAATGCAATGTGGTTAGCAAAATGCCTAACATATAGCAGATGCTCATTAAATGTTAGTTCCTTCTATTTGTCCTTACAGATCTTAGATCTTGAGTAATAAAAGCATAATATTTATACATGTTGGTGTCATGCTTGAAGTTTGTTCTTTTATCATGCAGCAGTTTTTTTCTAGCTTTATTGAGATAAAATACTTAAAACATTGTGAAAGTTTAGAGTGACAACGTGATGATGTGATACATGTGTATATTGCAAAATGATTACTACACACAATAGGGTTAGTTAACACCTCACATAATTACCTTTTCTTTTTTTTAAAAAATTTTAAAGATGTTTTATTTATTTCTGAGAGAGAGAGAGAGACAGCATGAGCAGAGGAGGGTCAGAGAGAGAGGGAGACACAGAATCTGAAGCAGGCTCCACACTCTGAGTTAGCAGTCAGCCCAGAGCCCGACACGGGGCTTGAACCCATGAACCATGAAATCATGACCTGAGCGGAAGTTGGACACTTAACCGACTGAGCCACCCAGGTGCCCCTACCTTTTCTTTTTTTTATTTCTTTACTGATAACATTTCAGATTTATCTTAGCAGTTTTCAAGTATATAATACAGTATTGTTAAATATGATCAAGCTACACATTAGACCCCCAGAAGTTATTCATCTTTTGTACCCCTGGACTAACATCTGATTCTCAGTGCCCCTATCCCATGCAATTGTTTTATTATACGGCATGAATGTACTGAAACCTTAATTTACTACATGAATAAATAGAAGTTAGCTAGTTTTGTTGGAAAACACTAGGCAATTAAAGGGTCAATCTGAAACAGACATAAGAATGGGATGAAACTTACTTATTTTTGACTTAATAGTTGCCAGAATTACTCAAATCATAAATGTGCATAATTTCTTTTCATTTGGAATGTTTAAGCACTTATTCTTAGCAGTTCTTTAATATTAATTTCATGTTAAATGAATTATTATGAAACTTTTGAGGAAAAATATTATCAAGCCATGTGCTCATTTAAAAATATAATTTATTACTTTCTGCAGGCAATAAAAATATGCTATATTAGTTACAACATACGAGGATTGGTGGGAATGCATGTTCTAAACAGGAATGCATTTTTTACTGAACTAAAGAAAATCAGATTAACACTGCCTTAATATGTGTATACTTTTTGACACACAGTGTATCATTACTCAATGAAAAAAAGACAGATTTTTGTTTTCTGGGAATTCTGGGTCAGAGATTGTACAATGATAAAGTCATTTCTGCATTCTACAATGTTGACAGAATTTCAGCAAGTGGTTATGAGAGTCCCTTGCCTTCCTCTCTTTTGGTGTGGTTTACGTCTCCTCCCCTACCCTTATTTGAAATGTGCTATTCTCTTGAGTTAATTTCATTTTAATAATATATGTCTATTGACCTGGAAGGCAAGGTATTGATTAATTAAAGGCAGATTCTCTTCACTAGAATAAACCTCACAAGACCAGAGAACATGTTTTTTTCTTTTTTCTTTTTTTCCACCATGTTAATCCCAGACCTTGCTATAGTGCCTCAGCTGAGTTCACCTGCAAGGAACAGAGATCTAAAATAATGCTAGTGGAAACAAAACAGATTTTTTTTTTATTGTTAAAGAAGCTCAGTTTTAGGCAAACTAGATGACTCCTATGATTACTGGGGACCCAGTATCCTTCTCTTTCTTTTGCTCTGCCATCCTTATTCCATGACTATCATCCTTGAGGATAACTTATGGTCCAATACTACTGGAACTCCAGCCATTTTGCCTGTCAGTAGATAGGAAGCAGCTGAAAGGGGAAAGGTACTAAAAAAGCTCCTTACTCTTTTCTTTCTACCTTTTAAGAAGCCTTTCTGAAAGTGTCATCCAACAGTTTCCTTTTATCTTTCACTGGCTATAATTTAGTTACATGGCCCTCTAATAGCAAGAGCATCTGGGAAATGTAGTTTTTTGTTGTTTTGTTTTGTTCTGTTTTAACTGGACACATTGCCTTGCTAAGTAGTGTTGTCATACTAACAAGGGGAGGAAGTGGTAAAATGAGATCCATAAGGACAATGTACTCAGTTTTCTGTGAAGCAAATTCATTGAATTAACAAGACTATTCCTTGAGACTTGTATCCCCCTTCAATTTAAAAACGTTTTTCAAAAACTGAAATGATGATAAATTTTTTCCCCTCCTAAACTCTTTATTTGGCCAGATAAAAAGTTAACTCTTGTTAGTCCTCTAATATTAACATTTTACTGGTCTAAGAAATTCAAAATCTAGGGAATTCCTGGGACTGTATAGATGACCTAGAAGATTTCTGGCTTCCAAGATACTCAGATGGATCTGTCTTCAATATAGCCTATATGCTGCATGCCCTCTGCTTAGAAATTCTCAAAAGGTATCTAGTGCTTAATTTATGCAGTGGCCTCAGCCAAGTGCTAATGCCTGGAGACACAAAGAGGAGCTGCCACTCCAGGTCCTTAGGGCTTGCTTTTGTGAAACTGAATAAACTTCATTTAAAATGGAGTCAGGAGGGGCGCCTGGGTGGCCCAGTTGGTTAAACGCCAGACTTTGGCTCAGGCCATGATCTCACCATCCAGGAGTTCAAGCCCAGAGTCGGGCTCCGGGCTGACAGCTTAGAGCCTGGAGCCTGCTTCAAATTCTGTGTCTCCTTCTCTTTCTGCTCCTCCCCTGCTCGCAGTTTCTTTCCTCTCTCTCAAAAATAAACATTAAAAAAAAAGCCAAAAACACCAAAAACTTAAAATGGAATCAGGAGGCCAGAAGAGGGAGCTCTCACCCTACCATTTGTCCTCTATTGCAGACCCAACAGAACTAACTAAGCCAATAAATTAGCTCAACCGGGTGAGATTTTCTCCTGCCCCAGCAACAGTCCAGCCAATGAGAGACTGTCCCAACTCAACCAATGAAAAGCTTGGAACTTAGAACTCCCACTTTGGACTTTTTATTTATAACAGCACCTCCTGATTCTCACCCTTTCCTTTCTTCAATGAAAGAGGCTTTCTTTCCTTTGTTCTCCAGACTTGTGTATGATTTTGCAGAAGCTTGCATGTTTCAAATTGCAATTCTCTTCTATTTTCAAATAAGCCTTTTTTTTTGTCAAATAACTGAGTTTTGTTTTTAAGATTAACACTTTGCAGCAAATGAGAGAAATTCTTTGAAAGATTAGATAAAGTGGTAATTGTTGTGAGGATATGAGGGAATCTCATGGAGAGCTAAAAATAGAAAAATGGTCAGTTTGCCTTAAAATTGAGCTTTAAAAAAGTTGGGAACGGAAGCTACCTCTGTTTATCATGGCATAACGGCCTTTCAACTTCTTTTTCGCTTGTCCCTATGAACCAACTTTCTTTACTATTTATATACTTTTTTTTCCCCGAGTAAGTTTGGTTGGCATGGGGGTTTGGCTCTTGTGGTATAGAAGAAGTACAGTCTCTCAGCTTTGCCATTCCAAATTCCCCAGCAATAGTTTCATTGAATCAGTGAGGGTCAGGTTAGCATCCCATTGCAAGTAGTGAGGCTATTAGTACAAATGTGTCCTCCTAAGGTGCAGTCTTTCAGGAGCCACTAGAGAGTGAGCATGGGAGGGGAGGAAGATGTACCTGCAACAGTTTAAATACATTTCCGTTTTTCCATTAATTTTCACCTTTGACTACCCTCTGTTTCCTGATCTCAGGTGCTTTTCACCAATCAGGGTGGCAGATCAAAGACCTTCAGTATTACTTGCACCATTTCTTAAAGCATTTTGTGCACATTCTTATTGTTTTCTTTTAATTCCATGTACATTTCAGAAGACAGAATGTTTTAAGAGGAAAACGGTATGGTGATTACCATATATATATGCCTCTATGGTCACATCACCTCCTTACCCACCAGAATTTACGAAGTGCTCTAGTACTCAGCCTGGGGCAAGAGCAAGAGCATAGCAAATGGTAATAAGCAAAGCACCAGAGTCAATCTATCTGGATTTGAAGGTACAACACTTGCTAGTAGAGTAACAGGAAGGAGAGCTCTGTGCACCAGGGAAATTGGAGTATTAATTAAGTGTTTGAGGTACCAGTTGAGGTAACAGAGGCAAGTATCAGAGTCGTGGACAATACAATGCTGAGGTGTCAAATGAAAGCCGAAAACTAGGTGAGTGTCTGGATTATACGAGTCTTAATACAGTAGCCAGAATCCAAAGCAGTTGATTCTACTTGTTGTTGAATTTTAAAGACTCTTTTACTTACTTTACTTGTAAGAAACTTTACTTACTTTTTTTAGTTTATTTATTTTGAGAGAGAGAAACAGAACTAGCACAAGTGGGGGATGGGTAGAGAGAGAGAGGGAGAGACAGGATCCCAAGTTGTCCAAGGAGAACAGCTCTATGCTGTTGGCATGGCTCGAACTCACAAACCATGAGATCATGAACTGAGCTGAAATCAAGAATTGGGAATTAACTGAGCCACCCAGGTGCTCCCAATATCAGGAACTTTGCAGCACCCAGGTTTGATGTTTTCCCCTCTAGACTATAAACATTCTAATGGATAGATTCCATTAGAATACATTCTAATTATTTCTATGAAGTAATTTTCACCTACACATGCCATTTTTCATTTTTGTCATATTATTTATGACTGCACTATAACCCGAAACTATTTCTATAGGTACAGGTACTCAATTTTGTGAGCCGATTAAAGCTAAGATTTTTATCCAGGCATTTGTTTCTCAGGAAACTTTTCAGGCATTTCACAAAAAGTTCATTTCATTACTGCTTAAAGTATTAGAATAGTTCCATACGTATGGATGCCAAATAAAATGATCCCAAATAAATACAAAATTTACATTTATGTATTTATACTATACATGTTACCAATTTAGGTCTAACCAAGTAGGCCTAAACACGACATCCTTTCATCTTCTGTAAAGTTGAATTAGTCTAGCAACGCTTTATTAACCACTGAATCAAAACCACGTATAACTGCAACATGGCAAGACCTCAATTATTAATACTACAAATACTGGAAAAGGTTTTTCTGCAAATATGTAAAAGGACCTGTGCACCACAATAGATATTTTCTCTAAAGAAATAAACGGCCTGTTTCCTTTGCTAGAAGCACGTCTTTAAATATTAACTTGCTCCTATTTGTTACCACAAACATAATGACTTTCTTCTTATGGCCAAGGTACCAGAGTTAGTGTCACTCAAGCATGTATCTTTCTAACACAGGCTCTGCTTTGGATTTACCTACAAAGGACTGTGCACATCAGTATCATACATTTGTATTTGATACAGGCCTCTTAAGCAGGGTCTATTTTCAAGAATGAATTCCTTAACACAGCTGCGGATCCTGCCAATTTTGTCTCAAATTCTCGATTGGGTTCCTTTTGTATCTACCTTTACTTAAAAAAGAAAAGATTGTTGCTACTGATGAGGTTTTTGGGGTGATAGTGGGGTTTGTAAGGTCTGGAGGCAACGGCCAAGAAGGAATTCTTGAGAAGTCTTTGGTGGAAAAATAATGATTTTTATTAAAGCACAGGACAGGAAGAGCTGCCCTGGACCCTGTGGAGACTCATTATATACTATGGAGTTGGGGGAAGTCAAGTCAAGGGGAAGTTTCCAATGAGATTTTCATATGCTAAAGAAGACACAGATCACTGGAGGCCTGGCTATTGTCAAGCTAAGGTCATTTTTCCCTCTACCAAAGCAGTAACATTAAGACAGTAGGGAGTTCCTGGAGAAACTTTTTGCTCTGCTTCCCCCAAGTATTTGTCAAAGAGCTGCAGGAGACAAGGAAATTTAATTTTACCTACCATTTCCTTCTGCCTTTGCTTCCCACATCACTACCAATAGCCTACGATTTGTGTAAACTTGACAAATTACCCAATCCCTGTATTCAATTTCTTCTTAGGTAAAATGGGTGTTCCGTCATTATAGAAGGCTGGAAGTGCTTGAATATTTTCATTACATGCATACACTGCTTTGGAGTAAGCTGTTTTAAAAGCATCCACTACATTGTAGTTTTAAGATTATAAGACATTGGTTTTTAAAAACCTAAAGCTTAAGGTTAGATTCCTCTGATTATTCCTTTTTACAATTTAACACCTATGAAAAGCCTCCAATGCACTGCTAAGTCAAAAGAATAAAAAGAAAAAAAATTCACTAAGACAAGGTAACATTAACAGGAATGGAAGTTTACCAAAAATGCTTTAAGTGGTTTCGTTGAACTGATCTGAAACCGAATCACATTGTATGGAATTGACTGGGAAGGGATGGGAAGGATTAATCCCCAAAAGATTCCTTATTTCAGTATGACCACAGCTAGACAACCATATTTTAGCCCTTGTTTAGAGGTTTTATCCCTTCGACAAAGGCTCAGTTTTTCGTTTAAAAAAAACGATTATTTTACCTCCTCTGCATTTGGGACTAAAATTGCAATACCTGAGCAGCAAACTCATTTAAAAACCCCAGATTTTTCCTCCCCAGATCCTTCTCGCCGTCTAGTTGCCGGCCGTGACCCTATCAACGATCCCGGGAAAGCTAACGCAGCCACCGCTTCCTCCACAGATCCTGGAGCGCGCCGGGCCAGGCCAACTTCCGGCCGAGCCCGAGCTGGCCCCCGCCCCCAAGAGTGCGAGAGTGGTTGCAATTTTCCCGCGATGCCGCGAGGGCGCGCGGCGCCGCTCGCCAGGCCCCAGAGTGCACTGCGGGAAAGGGCGCGCGCGCGCTGCTCCACTGCCGAGCGACCGCGGGAAAATTCCAAAAAAGTCAAACAAAACAAAAAACCAGAACGGGGCAAAGCCAAACTTGCAAGCCACAGAACCCGGGCGGAGGCGTCTTTTCTGCCACTGCCCAAACTGCTGAAGCAGCTCTGGCTGGCGCAGACCACCGGGTAAGCGAGAGGCCGCAAGACGTGAGCGAAAACGCCTGCTTCCCTCCGGGGTCTGGCCGACACGTCAGCCAAAGGGTGGGGTGGGGTAGGGGGAGAGTAGGGGGGAAAGACTCGCGAGAACGTTCGCCGCGCTTTGCGCGTCTAAGTGGGTGAGCTGAGCCTCGGCGCTGTGCGGAGGCTGAGGAGGGGAGATGGGTAAGGGCTTGAGGTGACGCCAGCCCGCGGGGGGGCGGAGCGACGGGGCAAGGGGCGTGCCCAGATGGTGGGCAGGCCTGGGGGTGGGGCCGGCGGCAGGGTCAGGCGGAAAGTAGCTCCCGGAACGGTGAGAGCTGGAAATTGGCGCTTTGGTTCTTTTTGTTCATTGAGTGCTGGCAGCTATGTCTACTTAAAAGGAGAGGAGCAAAGGTGAACTTCTTCGCCGCGGATCCTGGGGAGCTGTGAAAAGCTCGCCTCTTCTGCCCCGTCACTCGCTACAGCTGGCCGCTTGCTCTCCGTTCGCCTGGCCTCTAGGGCACTGGATGGGGGCGAGCCTGTTAACACTCTCGCCTTCCAGATCTTTTACCGCTGAAGGGCAGGAAGGTGATTGTCTCATTGCAACTTTCTTTGGCCGTCAGGCCAAATCATGTCCAAAGCCCGGAGATTTGGGGGGGGGGGGTTGTTGCTTTGCTTTTCTGTATTTACGTGGTGGGCGCTTTTAAAACCGTGAACCCTATGTGGTCATCGTGTATGGGCTAAAGGTTTGGAAGGGGAAAAGATTAGGAGTTTTTGAAACATGACAAATTTGGGACCAGATGTTTGAAAGAGGCCGAGGAATTTTTCAGCAAGGACCTCTTGTGTGCCAGTACTTTTGTCCTAATCTGAAACTATTGGAAAGCTCCCGTGCTCCAGCTTTCATTATAACTCGTGTCCTATTTAGTGCATCTTAACTGTGATATGACTGACTTACCATTTATCACATGAGCAGGGCACTTTTGGGCCACCCAACTTCAGCTATTTATGGATGTCACTCACTCAGTGATGTGCAGCTCAGAACCTTTTCTCATTATTCCCTTCAAGAGGGGAAGAAAGGTTGTTACAAATGGTGGAATTCATACCATGTGTTGGGATCACTTATTAATAAATTTATATAGAAAACATGTTCATTGTGACTTTATCGATTAAACTTAAATCAGATTGATGTTTCACAATAATGGGCTGTGCCAGATTCACATGGAAATAAGCATTCGTATGTGTATACAAAAAAGACTGCCTTAAAACAGAATTTGCTTTTCCTAGTTATATCAGAGGCCTTTTCCTATAAAAGTTAGGTTCTGCTTCCTTAGAATTTGCTTGATCATACTTTAGTATATATTACACTTTAATTCATTTTTTCATTATACAGTCATTCTTGATTTCTTGAAAACCATTTACCAGGAGTTCAGAAAAGAAAGGCATACTCTATATTGGAATTTTTTGTTCTCTGATAAAAAGCATTAACTTAATTGATTGGGTGTGGAAGATGTGTTGCTGCATGTATGTGAGACTGCATGTTCATTTTAAAATAAGTGGTATTTTAAACCAGTTCCATATTTCAGCAAGTAGTTCCAATAACAATTATACAAATTTTGTATTTATGAAAACCAGCTACAAGGAGGCCTGCCTGGCCAGTAGAAAGTTGGATTGATTAGCTAGGCTGCAGAGAGTGCCAGAGAAATCTCACAACTGTGGCAGTTCCAACTTGGTAGTGGTGGAGCCTCAAATCAAGCTGGAAATCAGTACCAAATGGATTTATAAAATTTTAGGCTGGTGTATGTATATTCTCTGTTCTTGTTTATGAATCCTAAATGACTTTTTTTTTTTTCAGTTTTATCTTGAGAAAAAAGAGAGTGTGAGTAGGGAAGGGACAGAGAGAGGAGATAGAATCCCAGACATTGGCAGGGAGCTTGATGTGGGCTTGAACTCATGAACCCTGAGATCATGTGAGCGAAACCTAGAATGGGATGCTTAGGTGACTGAGCTACCCAGACGCCCTTGAATGACTGACTTTAACATGAAAGAATGCCTATGGAAGAAGTACATTGAGTTTGCAGTCTTTTAATAAAAATTAGTAGAAATTGAGAAGAAAACTTAAAAATTCATCAGAAAAGTTAGATCACACTATAAGTCTTGAGCATTTTGTTTTCTACTAAATTATTATTATTTTATGTACTCTGGAAGAGACCATGCAAAGTTATCTGGTCCGTTCTCTTAGGCTCTTCGTAAGCTCTGCTGGATGTGTAGAAATTTCTCTGTTAAGATCAATGATACAGGAACATCTATAATCTTGGTACGTTTCTCTAGTTATAGGAAGGCAGAGTTTTATAAGGAAATCCGCTTTTGAAACTATATACTTTGTATACTCTGTTTTCTAAAGAATTAAGTGATTTTTAGTAAATTTAGGAGATTTTTTGGAATTATGCAATGATTAGTACAATTCATTTTCAGAACATTTGCATCACCCTAGCAGCTTTGCACATGCAGGTGTATAGTTGATCCTAGCTCTGGCTTTTGGCCGTAGGCAACCATTGATTTGCTTTCTTGTTTCTATAGATTAGCCTTTTTGGGCATTTCATATAAATAGATTCATAAAATAAGTGCTGACTTATCTCTGGCTTCTTTCACTTAACATGTTTTTGAGATTCATCCATTTTGTAGCATGTATCAATAGTTTGTTGCTGTTTATTGCTGAATCATATTCTATTGTATGGATATACCACATTTTGTTTATCTGTTCATTAGTTGGTGGACACTTGAGTTGCTTCTACTTTTTGGTTATTATGAATAATGCTGTTGTGAGCATTTATATCCAAGTCTTTGAATGCATGCGTTCATTTTTTATTTTTTGGATACTTATGAGTGGCATGGCTGAGTTGTATAGTAAGTTCATGTTAACTTTTTAAGAAAGTGTCAGACTTTTCCAATGTGGCTATACCATATTATATTTCCCCCAGCAGTGTATGGGGGTTTTAATTTTTCTACAACTTCATTTGTTAATTGTGTCCTCTTTGAATAGCCGTCCTAGTGGGTGTGAAAGTAGTATCTCACTATGGTTTTAATTTGCATTTCTCTATTGACAAATGATGCTGACTATATTTTCATGTACTATTAGCAACTTCTAGGTCAGGCAGCAAAATCAAGTTTATTCAGGAACAGCAGAGGAATTGCAATTCTGGATAAGAAAACTATGTTGAACCATAGGCAAGTCCTGAGAACAAGGCAGGAGAGTGTCCTTTTATAGAAGAAAGGAGGGAGTTTGGGAGGGTCTGTTTTGAGCAAAAGTTCATTGGAAGAAAATGAGAATTTGAGGTGGTGGTGGCCTCTCATTGGTTGTAGGTGATGACAGCTTGCTGTTGCTGGGCAGAAAGGAAACCTTCCTTTTTCCTGCTGGACTATGCAAGCTGGGACGAGTGATAGGTGTGTTAGTCATCTCTTCATGTTTTCCAAATCCCTATTTTCAGTTAGGGTTCCTTAAAATATTTTCATACCTTTCTTAGCATCACTGATCCAGAGTTGGGTCATCTGTTCCTTGTTAGAATTGTTTTTGTCTTTCAGTGCCAGGAAGGACCTTCCCTGGATGTCATGTTCCCACATCAGAGGGAGGTACACAGATTGGAAACCACTGAAGCCACATTTGAGTAACAAGAAACAGTGGGAGGGTGAACTGTCAGGTATTTTGCATCCAAAATCTGTATCCATTCAAGGTTATGAGCATTGGCGCTATCTTGACATGTTCAGGAGGCATCACCCTGTTGGGTATGTCATTTCTATAAAAGTTTAATAAGCAACAAGTACAAAGCTTAGAAATGATTATACAAAATAGAATGAGCAGAATAATGATACCAGTTTACATAATAGCCCTAAACCAGGAGCCCAAACCTAAAAGTGACCTACTAAAGTAAAGAGAGCAAAGGACATTAGATCTTCAGGTGGAATTTATTATAGTCAGTGTGCTTGTTCCCTAATTTTATGTGTTTGGGTTTCTACTTTGGGGTATTTATCCATGTGCAACAGGTGGTGTTTGCTTTCGTATAAATGCTTCCTTGTTCAGCAAGTAGGTAATCAAAGGCTATATGCATATCTTGAAGATATTGTGAATTCAGTTCCAGAACACTGCAATAAAGTGAATGTTATAGCAAAATAAATATTGCAATAAGGTGAGTCAGATGGATGTTTTGGTTTCCCACTGCATATAAAAGTTATGTTTTATATTGTACTATAGTCTATTAAGTGTACAATAGCATTATGTGTAAAAAAAGTACATATCTTAATTAGAAAATACTTTATTGCTAGAAACATGCTAACCATCTGAGCTTTCAGCAAATTGTAATCTCTGATCACAGATCTCTGTAACAAATATAATAATGAAAAAGCTTGACTTAACGTATTACTAAAATGTGACACAGAAACACAAAAGGAGCAAATGTTGGAAAAATGCCACTGATAGGCTTGTTTGACACGGGGTTGCCACAAACCTCAGTTTGTAATAAAAAATATAATATCTATGAAGCACAATAAAGTGAAGCACAATTAAATGATGTATGCTTGCACTTTAGCCCATTAATTAAGTGATTGTTGTTGGGCTGCCATTGCCTTAGGGCTGGGGTTGGCAAGTTTTCCCAGTTCCAGAGGGAGATTTCTAATCATTTGTTCTTTGTCATGAAAGTCCACAAAAGGGATAAGTGCCCTTCTGATGGAGGCAAATCTAGAGTCACATATGCCTCCTGGGAATTATCTTTTAATGTGGTGATAAAGTTTTAATGGGGAAAACTGATGAAAGACTTCAAATTTATTGTGGCTGTCCCTGGGGACAGTTTGAACTCCTAGTATGCCTTGTCTTACAGCCAATCCTCCAGTGGTCTCAACATTTATAGGCCCAGTGATTCACCACAGACAAAGATAAAACCAGCTAGTGCACATAATAATCCTGCTAGGGTTTGATCATTAATAATGGTGTTAATTGGGATTATTCAGTTGGCCCTTTTGAGCGAAGGGTCAGAGGTGTTTAGGGAATAACTAGGGAGAAACCATCCTGTTCTGTGGACCTGATTCTTGAAGGCCATTCAGAGGGGAGTAATTTTGCTACAGCCGGTAGACCTAAGGTAGTAGTGAGAATGAGGAGTTGTGTAGGTGGAATGGGTATGATTAGTTGCATTGAGAGTTATGACCGGGGACAGGTCAAAGCAAGATACAGGAAAACCTGGTTGTAGAAGTTTGACTCAGAAATCTCCCAGGGGATGGTGGCATTGGAGATGAAGGAGAAGTTTGCTACAGGGAAGACTAAAGGTTCACAGCTGTCATAGACAGATCAGGGTTTCTGAGGACAAATCTAAAAGATTTGTTTTCCCCTTTTGCCAGGGATTGGGAAATTTGTGGTGTCTCACCTGATCGGATCGGGGCCCCTAAAATGTGGGGCCACCTGATGGGGTGGAAGCTGGCTGTGTAGGAGGTGGAAGGATTCACCTGAGGCAGAACAAAGGAGATATTTATTGAATACATTGCAAGGGAGCATCAGGCAGGTAGGACAGCAAAGGATAGACTGTCTGCTATGAGGTAGTGGATGCGGGCTGTCTTTAAAGGGGGATGGTGAGGAGTTATGAGGAGATGGAATTTTCCCTATTTTAATACCTGTGCCTGGTTGTAAGTAGCCTGTTGATCAGTTAGGGCTTTGGATATTTTGGTGGCCTAATGGGTCTGTCTGCATTCAGTCAGGTGGTTGCTGTGGGCCCTTTAGCCTTACTCAAGTTTCCATTGTTTAAGTCTGTTGTCTAAAAGCGACCTCTAAGAAATGCAAACAAGGTCATTGTCTCTTCAGCATAGAGAAGAAGAAAATAAATTGAGAAAAAGCAGATAGGAGAGAATATACAGGTCTAACCTCATCATCGTGGGAAAACTCTGCATCAGCTCGTTTGATTCAGTTCCTAGACATCTTTAATTTTAGGTCACCATTTGATGTACAGGTTTAGTTAGCATTTGGGGCCTCCTTTAGATGAGACACATGGGTCCTGGAGTCAACTCTGTGTAGTTCTGGTGGCACAAGAATTGGTCAGGAATATGCGTTTCATTGTGGTTGAAGAGAGTGTTTTTGGAGATGTCCTTTCCAATGGATGAAATCTTCAGGATACAGGATGTGGTGCGTGGGTTCTTCATTTCCTGGGACTATGCTGTGAAAAGATTGCCTTATTAGTGCATGATTACTTTCAAGGGATGTAATGAGACCTTTACAATACTGAAATACATGTTCTTTTTTTTTTTTTTTTAAGTGTATTTATTTAAGAGAGAGAATGAGCAGGAGAGGGGCAGAGAGAGAGGGAGAGAAAGAGAATCCCAAGCAGGCTCTGCATTGTCTGTATGGAGACAAGATGTGGGGCTCCAGCCCATGAACCACAAGATCATGACCTGAGCCAAAACCAAGAGTCAGAAGCTTAACTGACTGAGCCACCCAGATGCCCCTGAAATATACCTTCTTTCATTAGGTGTAGGTCAAAAAATATTGAAGCTGGATGCATGGGGCACTCAATGATTATATCAAAGGTGCGAACTTGTGGGTTCCAAAGAGGGTGGATCTGAGATTAGGATGGACCAAGGCAGTTCTTTTGGCCAGGGTGTTTGGAGGTTTTCAACAAATTTTGCCAGTTGAGTTTTGATAGTGCTATTGGTTTGCTCAGCTAGTCTTGAAAGACCAAGCATGAGTGTAGGATATGAAGGATGATAAATAATAGCGAAAATGCTGCAGAACTGGTCATTCAGCGCAGACTCACCATATTTCACCAATAAAATGAGTTCTTTGGTCACTGTGGAGCTTAAGAGGGTTTCCTCAGGTTGATATGATTTTTCCCCCCAGCAGGGTTTTAGCTACAGAAGAGGGAAAGGCTTTGGCCCAGTGGGAAGACATGAATCATTGCCAAGACATATTTGTATCCATGAGCTGGGGGTAGCTGAATAAATTCTATTTTCCAAACCTCAAATGGTCCATTAGGCAATTTAAAGTACCCAACAAATAAAAATAAACTCAAAATGAGGGCACCAAGGTGGCTCAGTTGGTTAAGCATCTGACTCTTGATTTTGACTCAGGTCATGGTCTCAGGGTTGTGTATCCAAGCCCTACATTTGTGTGATGTTATTGTGGAGCCTGCTTCGGATTCTCTCTCTCTCTCTCTCTCTCTCTCTCTCTCCCCCTCCCCCCTCTCCCCTCTCCCCTCTCCCTCCCTCTCCTCCTCCCCTGCTTGTGTGTCCCTGCGCACATGCACTCTCTCTCAAAATAAATATAAAAAAAAACCTCAAAATGGATTAGATACCTAAATGTGAGACCTGAAACCATAAAATTCCTAGGAGAAAACAGGCAGTAATTTCTTTGACACTGGCCATACAAACATTTTTCTAGATATGTTTCCTGAGGCAAGAGAAACAAAAATAAACTATTGGGACTACATCAAAATAAAAAGGTTTTGTGCAGTGAAGGAAAGCATCAACAATACAAAAGGCACTCTACTGAATGGGAGAAGATATTTGCAAATGGCATATCCAATAAGGAGTTAATATCCAAAATATATACAGAATTTACACAACTCAACACCAAAAATAAACCAATAAAAAATGAACAGAGGACTTGAATAGACATTCCTCCAAAGAAAACCTACAGATGGCCAACATCTGTAGGAGTGAAAAGATGCTCAGGCATCAATGAAATGCAAGTCAAAACCACCATGCAGTATCACCTCCCACCTGTCAGAATGGCTGAAATCAAAAAGACAAGAAATAACAAGTGTTGATGAGGATGTGGACAAAAAGGAACCTTTGTGCACTGTTGGTGGTAATGTAGATTGGTGTGACCATTGTGGAAAACAGTATGGAGTTTCCTCAAAATATTAAAAATAGAATTATCATATGATCCAGTAATCCCATGACTGCTATTTACCTAAAGAAAATGAGAACACTAATTTGAAAAGATATATGCACCCTATATTTATTGCAGCATTATTTACAATAGTCAAGATAATGGAAGCAGCCCATGTCCATTCATAGATGAATGGATGAAGAAGATGTGTATGTGTATATGTGTGTGTGTCCACACACACACACACACACACACACACACACAGGAATATTAGCCATTAAAAAGGAGATCTTACCATTTGCAACAACATGGATGTACTTAGAGGTTATAATGCTAAGTGAAATAAGTCAAGCAGAGAAAGACATACCATATGATTTTACTCTTATGTGGAATTTAAGAAACAAAAACATACAGAAAAGAGAGACCAAAAAAAACCAAAAAACAAACCACCTCACCCAGATTCTTAAATACAGAGAACAAACTAGGGCCAGAAGGGAGGTGGATGGAGGATGGGTGAAATAACAAATTAAGAGTATACATATCTTGGGGCACTTGGGTGACTCGGTTGAGTGTTGGACTTTGGCCTAGGGTCATGATCTTGCAGTTTGTGAGTTCTAGCCCTGCGTTGGACTCCCTGCTGTCAGTGATCTTCTCTCTCTGCACCTTCCCCACTTGTGATCTGTCTCAAAAATAAACATTTAAAAAAGTAAACTTCTCTTGATGAATACTTAGTAATATATAGAAGTGTTGAATCATATTTTACACCTGAAACTAATAAAACACTGTTAATTGCACTTTAATTAAACAGAATAAAAAGTGAGAGTTATAGAATTTCTGGTGGGACTGCGTTTTTATTTGGTACTGAACATGTTTCTCTTAATCATACCAACTATTTGATTGTCAATATGGTTTTCCCGTTTCTGGTGGAGAATGTTGAGTGTCTCTAGGCTACCATCTGAAGATGAGTTCCTTTGGACCATAACAGAGTTTTGACTTTTGGACCTTTTGAAGGCAGAATTTTTTGTGGAAATATTAGGGAAGGGATTTCCTTTACCTTCCAGAGAGTCCAGTTAAAATGCCCCTGGACCTTAATAATAGCCAAAGCAGCAGGTAAGAATATGGCATCCAATAATTGCTGGAGGTAAGGGCCGTTTTTAATTTTACCTCTGCTGGAAGTAAAAAAAAAAAAAAAGCCACCTTGTTTATGTAACATTCCAAAATCATGAGCCATTCCAAAGGCATGTAGGCTGTTAGTCCAAATGTTGCAATTTTGCCCTTGGCTATGATACAGACCTGTAAGAGTGCATGTAATTTGGCCTGTTGGTCTGAAGTAACCAAAAGCAAAGGTGTTGCCTCAATTATTTCAGAAGCTGATATTGAGTATTCAGCACAATATTTACGGTTTTCATCTTTACAATACAAACCATCAGTGAGCCATGAAAAATCAACATTATCTGAAGTTTTATGTAAATAATCATACGAGTCAGAAGGTGATCTGGCAGTATTTAGCAGTTGTGGGGGTTTTGTCAGTAGAGGAGGGGAGAAGAGAAGAGTAGCAGGTTAAGGTTATTAGAGCAAGCAAGAGTGACATAAGAGGCATTTAATAGGGCAATATCAGAGGAAGTGAAATGGCTTAATGAAAGCTACTGAGTATTATGAGAGTTAAGAAGAGCTTTGACAGCGTGTGGCACAAAGATGGTTAAAGGAGATCCCATGATCATTCTTTCAGTGGCCTTTACAGGAAGGACATATATATGGTGGTAATCCCCATGCTTTTGGGTGAGTACCTCAAGGGCATTCCCTTTTTCATATACAAAAAAGAAAGGGAGTTGATAATTGGGGTGTCCAGGGGTGGGGGGGTGTTATTACACCAGATCTTTTAAGATTTGAAAAACCATGTCTGAATCTTCATCATTTATGAAGTTTTTAACAAGGTCTATTAAGGTTAGGCCATAAGGGAAAAGTTTGGGGTCCAGCTGTAACAATATCCTGCTGAAGCAAGAAAACCTCACATGGGACATTGGTTTTGGGCTTTGAGAAGTTTAGGATGCAATGAAAGCCTGTCTGGATTTAGATGCAGTCTTTGTTGTAAGATTAGATATCCTAAGTATCAATTGAGTTTCAACAAATTGTTGGATTTTTTTTATTCATTTTTGAGAGAGAGTGCAAGCGAGCCTGTACATTTAAGTGGGGGAGGGGCAGAGAGCGAGGGGGACAGAGGATACAAAGTGGACAGCAGAGAGACTGATGTGGGGCTCGAACCCACAAACTATTAAATCATGACCTGAGCTGAAGGCAGACTCATAACCGATTGAGCTACCCAAGTGCTCCTGAACAAATTGAAATTTTTATTCATTTATTTATTAAAATTTTTTTTAATGTTTTTATTTCTGAGGGAGAGAGAGAGACAGCATGAGCAGGGGAGGGTCAGAGAGACAAGGAGACGAAGAATCCAAAGCAGGCTCCAGTCTCTGAGCTAGCTGCCAGCAGAGAGCCTGACGCAGGGCTCGAACCCATGAACTGCAAGATCATGAACTGGGAGATCATGACCTGAGCCGAAGTCTGACGCTTAACCGACTGAGCCACCCAGGTGCCCCAACAAATTGAAATTTTTAAGAGACTTTATATTCCTTTTTGGCTTGGAGTTATAGGAAATGGATGCTATCTTGTGAGGAGGATTGGGAAGCGGAGCAGAGAAGTTATCCACATACTATATTAAAGTTTCAGGGAACTGGATATCCTCTGGTTCAGCCTTTAAAGCTTGTGAGAAATAAGGGCTTTCCATGAAACCCTGGGGCATTACTGTCCAGGTAAATTGCTGTTCTTCCCAAGTAAAGGCAAAAAATACTGACTAGTTTTATCTACCGGGATACTGAAGAAAACACTACATGAATCAATCATGAAAGAAAATTTGCTCTCAGTAGGGATGAAGGTTAATAAGGTAGAATTAGGGACAACAGAGTGGCAAAGCAATGGCAATATTATTTATGACTCAGAGGTCTGATGAGCCTCCATCTGTGGCTATTTGGTTTCTTCACAGGTAAAATGGTGTTGCAGTGCCTCTTGCAGGGGATAATGAGGTCCTGGGTCTTAGAATCTTCTATTATTGGCTTAATGCCTTAAAGGACCTCTTTATTTACAGGGTATTGGTTAATCCTGGGGAAAAATTTTGAGGAATCTGTTTGGATCTTTAACAGGAGGGGCACTGTGGATTCTGCAAATATCAGTTGAGGATTTTGCCCATAGGGATGGTGTTAGCTGATGCATCAGGAACAAATGATTAGTGTCCTTGAATTAGCTATATTAGTGTCAGAGATGGAGCATATAAGAGATATGGAAGCATCATTTGATTTATCTAGTCGGCTGTTTTGGTTGCTGCTATCACATTCTAGAATCATTTACCCTTTTTGGGAGAAAAATCCCAGTATGATATTTTTCTAAGAAATGTTGGCCCAATAAATGAATAGGGTCAGAGGAACTTCAAGGAGAAAAGGGTGGGTATCTTAAAATGCCTAAGCAAAACAAGATAGGTTTAGAGATAGGAACCCATTGAAATTTATTAGAGACTCTCATTATTTGAACTGTTTTAGTATTTTGAGGCAGAGGCTGTTTAATGGTAGTGGAGTTGAGCACTGAGAATGTAGCTCGAGAATCAGTAAGGAAGTACATAGATTTATCCCTAACCTGGAGAGTAGTTTCACCAGGTCAATTAAGGGAGAGGACTGAGTAAAGTCTTGAAGTTCATTGGAGTCCCATCACTGGGGATCAAGAGGACATTGGAAAGGCTAGTTAGAGGGCTGAATGAAGGTGCCTGAAACACTTGAGCTTGTAGCAGTCTTTCTTCCAGTGTTTCGGTTTTTTGCAATAATGGAAGAGACCAGGAGGGTTTTATTTTTGTTTAGGAGACTTCATTTGTTGGAATTGAAATGAAGGGTTTTAGTGGTTTTCCTTTTATTTGAATCGTCTAGGATGTAGGTGACCTGGTTTGCTAAATCAACTCAATCTGGAGTGGACATACTTTTAATTCCATTCTTATCCTTTTTTTTTTTTTTAAATGTTTTATTTATTTCTAGGAGAGAGAGAGACAGCGTGAGCAGGGGAGGGTCAGAGAGAGAGGGAGTCACATACTGAAAAAAGCTCCAGGCTCTGAGCTGGCAGTCAGCACAGAGCCCGAAGCGGGGCTCAAACCCACGAACCGCGAGATCATGACCTAAGCGAAAGTCGGATGCTCAACCGACTAAGCCCCCCAGGCGCCCCTCCATTCTTATCCTTTTAACTAGACTAAAAAGATCCCAGTTCAGCCTGTTAATGAACATAGAGTTAAAGGCTATCCAGGTGGACTCAACATCCAAAGGAAGACTAGAATTTTCTTTAAAGATAATTTGGAGCTGGCTATAATATATGATAGTCATGCATGGGCTTATTGGGCTTCTGGGTACAAGCCTGAATCTTACTCCAGTCAGCTGGTTTTGGGATAGCCCCTGAGAATTGCCAAAAGTAGTCACTTGGCAATTTGCCAAGTCTGGTTATATAATGCAGCACGGGTTTCTTTGTCCCCATGTTGTAATCCTAGACTTCTTGGAATCATTCTGTTTGGTAGTTTTCATCCAGTGTTGGGCCTTGCCTTCACTAACAAGCATATGGACTATCCGATATAAACCAGAGAAACCAGGTTGATAAGTTTGAACAACTATACTAAATCTCTTAGCAAATCTATGGGGATTCTCAGTTACTTTGGGAAAATCTTTAACTATGTTTTGTAGTTCACCTTTAGTCCAGGTAACATAAGAAATTAAGAGTTTAGCATTTAGATTGGCATAGGTCTGATTTTAAAGGGGCAGGTTTTAATATGTTAAGGGGATAAGGTTGTGGGGAGAGGTTTGGAGGAAAAGGAAAGATTAGTGAGGGTATTACAATGAGAAAGTGGAGGGTATAAAGGAGATGAGGATCATACAGAAGGGAAAGAAGCTGTCACCAGAAGACAAAGAGCACAAGGGAGGGGAAAAAAAAGCCTTAAAAACTTTTTTGAGTCTTTTTTTCAATTGTTTGCTCCCCTCAGTTAATTTGGAAATGGTATTTTGTAAAGAGGTGATTTTAGAATCTTGGATATATTTGGAAGCCTCTAAGTATCAATTAAAATAGGCACCCCATTCAGTCTGTTTAATTTCAAAGGTGTGGTCTTCTAATTTGGTTCTGAAAAATACAAGTTTCGGTGGTTAAAGGTTCCCCATGATGTCCATTGGAGTTCTAAATAATCTTTGGCTAAGTTGTTCCACTTAGTTAAGGATGTACAAGAAGAAGGACTGTAGTTTTTTTTAACTTAAAAACTAGCCGGAGGGAGGACTCTCTTGAGAGAATTTAGAGGATTAAATCTCAGAGAAGACTTACCAAACTGAAAGGAAGAAGACAAATCACAGAAGCAGAGAGCATGAGGAGCACAAGTGAATGCCACACATGGTACAAGGGTTCGTTAGTTCCTGTGGGTTCATTGCCTTTGAATCCCACTTCTGACACCATGAAATGTCAACTTTTTATAAGGAAAAATGTAAATGATCAGCCAGCAAAATCAAGTTTATTTGGTAATAGCAGAGGAATTGCAACTCAAGAGAAGGAAACTATGGTGAACCATAGGCAAATCTTCAGAACAAAGGAGGAGAGCATCCTTTTATAGAGGAAAAGAAGTTGGAGGAGTTGTTTTGAACAATGTTCGTTGGAAGAAAATGAGAGTTCACAATGTTGGTGGCTTCTGATTGGCTGTAGATGAGTAAAGTGGTGACAGCCTCTCACTGGCCACAGGAGAGAATGGTTGCTGTTGTTGGGTGCCTGCAGCTTGTTGTTGTGCAAAGAGGAAATCGTTATTTTTCTTGTTGGACCGAGTAAGCTGCAATGGTATGTATGTGAGAGCCCTCCCTTCATGACTTCCCAGTTCCAATTTTCACTTGGGTTTCCTTAATACATTTTCACAGTTGTTTGTTTTATTGGGTTGTAAACATTCTTTGTATATTCTGTATAGAAGCTCATTATCAGACATGTATTTTGCAAATAAATCTCTCTGCTTACTTGTCTTCATGGTATTTTTTGAAGTACAAAAAATTTAATTTTGAGGAAGTCCAGTTTATCAAATTTTTTCCTTTTTTTGATCTTATGTTAGGTTTATAGTCAGTTTCCATGAACTTTTGTGTGTGGTATGAGATATGGATCCAA
Source organism: Hyaena hyaena (assembly GCF_003009895.1). Lineage (NCBI taxonomy): Eukaryota > Metazoa > Chordata > Mammalia > Carnivora > Hyaenidae > Hyaena > Hyaena hyaena. Next base: position 1,626,951 of record NW_024080896.1, read on the forward strand.
ATTCATATTTTTGTATGTGTATATGCAGTTGTGTCAGCATTATTTGTTGGAAAAAAATTGACCTTTCCCCACTTTTGTCAAAGATCGACTATAAATTATTACTACACTCTCATTTCTGTTTCATTGATCTGTATACCTATTCTTAGACCAGCACCACACTGTCTTAATTATGGTAGCTTTATAGTAAATTTTGAAACTGGGTAGTAAAAGTCTTTTGGTATTCTTATTCTTTTTCAAATTGTTTTGGCTATTCTGAGTTCCTTATATTTCTATGCAAGTTTTAGTATTATTTGTTTTTTTGTTGGCTTTTTTTTTTTTTGAAAAAAGCCTGCTGTGATGAGTTTTGGTAGAAATTGCATTGACTCTGTATATTTCCTTTGGAGAAGAAATAAAATTGTAACATGAACATGGAATGTCTTTTCATTTGTTTAGATCTTTAATTTCTTTGAGCATTGTTCTGTAATTTTCATTGTACTAGTCTTGTCCTTGAGCATTGTTTTATAATTTTCATTGTACAAGTCTTGTCCTTCTTTTGTTATCTTTATTTCATAGTGTTTCCTTTGTGATGCTATTGTGGACAAAATTGTTTTCATATTCCCTTTTTGGATTTCTCATTGGCAGTATGTGAAAATAAATTTGTTTTCTGTATGTTGGTCTTGTATCACACAACTTTGATCATTACTTCAAACTTTTTGTGTGTGTGTGAATTATTTAGAATTTTCTACATATACTGTTGTGTTATCTGTCAATATAAAAAATTTTGTTTTTTCCCTTTGCATTTGGATGCTTTTTTCCACCCTAAAACTTCCAGTACATTGCCAAATAGAAGTGGAGAGAGTGGACATTCTTGACTTGTTTCTGATCTTAAAGGGGAAAGCATCTAATATTTTACCAGTAGGTCTGCTGTTAGATGTAAATTTTTCATTAATGGTCTTTTTCAAGTTTAAGAACTTTTCTTCCTATATTGAGAGTTCTTATTATGAATAAACATTGGATCCACGATATAAAGAGATGTAAAAGAGCATATCAAAATATACAGTGTTGGAAAAGGTAGTAAAAATGAGAGTTTTAAAATGCATTGACACTTAAGTTGCTATTATATACATAGGCTGTTAATATGAACTTCATGGTAACCAGAAAGCAAAAACTTGTTGTACATGTACAAAAGATGAGAAATGAACGTAAATATAACACTGAATAAAATCATCAAACCACAAGGGAAGAGGGCAAGAGTAGAGAGAAGAGAGGAACTACAAAAACAGCCAGAAAGCAGTTAACAAAATGGCAATAAGTGCATACTTATCAATAGTTACCTTAAATTTAGGTGGACTAAATTCTCTAATCAAAGGGCATAGAATGGCTGATTGGGTTAATAAAAACTAACAAGACTCATCTATGTATATTGCTTACAGAAGACTCAGTTCACATCTAAACAAAAATACAGACTGAAAGGATAAGGATGGATAAAGATATTCCATGTAAATGCAAACAAAAAGAAAAGCTATTTTAGCTATACTTCTGTCAGACAAAGTAGATTTTAAAACAAACTGTAATAAAAAACAAGGAAAGACATTACATAGTGATAAAGGAGTCAATTTAAAAAGAAGATGTGTGGTGCCTGGCTGTTGGCTCAGTTGGTGAAGCATCCAACTTCCACTCATGGGTTCATGAGTTTGAGCCGCACAGCTGGCTCACTGCTGTCAGCACAGAGCCTGCTTGGGATACTCTGTCTCCCTCGCTTTCTGCCCCTCCCCCTGCCCTCAAAAATAAATAAGTAAAACATTAAAAAAGACTTAACATTTGTAAATATTTGTGCACTCAGCATAGGAGTTGAGTTGAGCAACCGTTAATAGACTTCAGGGAAGAAATTGACAGCAATGCATTAATAGTAAGGGACTTTAATGCCTTATTTATATCCATGCATAGATTATTCAGCTCCCCTCCTCCCCCCATCAGTAAGAAAAGATTGGCCTTGAATGACCCATGAGACCAGATGAACCTAATACATATATACAGAACATTCCATCCAAAGCAACAAAAACATTTTTCTCCAGTGCACGTGGAACAGTCTCAAGATCACATTTTAGGCCACAAATCTCAAAATTTAGGAAGATTGGAATCATATCAAGTGTCTTTTCTGACCACAGTAGTATAAAACTAGAAATAAATTACAAGAAAAAGGTTGGAGAAAATATACCAAAATATGGAGATTAAACAGTCTGCTACTGAACAACCATTAGCTCAACAAAGAAATCAAAAGGGAAATCAAGAAATGCCTTAAAACAAGTAAAAATGGAAATAGAACATTGCAAAATGTATGGGATGCAGCAAAAGCAGCTTTATTTATTTTTAAATTTTTATTCATTTTTGAGAGAGAGAGAGTGAGCATGCACAAGCAGGTAAGGGCAGAGAGAGGGGGAGAGAAGATTTGAAGCAGGCTCCCTGCTGTCAGCAGAGAGCCCAATGTGGGACTCGAACCCATGAACCATGAGATCATGACCTAAGCCAAAGTTGGATGCTTAACTGACTGAGACACCCAGGTGCCCCACAAAAGGAGTTTTAAAAGGCAAGTTTATAGTGATATAGGCTTACCTCAAGAAACAGGAAAAACATCTAACTCACTTTTCACTTAAGGGAATTTGAAAAGAGAGTAAACAAAGCCCAAAGTTAGTTGAAAGGATGAAATAATAAAGATCAGAGTAGAGGTAAATGAAGTAGAGACTAAAGAAAAAATAGAAAAGATCAGTGAGACTAAGAACTAGTTCTTTTTTTTTTTAAGACATGAATTAAACTACTTGAGTTCATTTTTTAAAAGTTTATTTATCTTGAGAGAGAGCAAGAGGAGGAGAAGGGCAGAGAGAGAGAGGGAAAGAGAGCATCTCAAGCAGGCTTTGTGCTGTTAGCACAGAGCCTGATGAGGGGCTTGATCTCACAAACCATGAGATCATGACCTGAGTTGAGATCAAGAGTTAGACATGTAACAAACTGAGCCACCCAGGTGCTACTAGTTCTTTTTTTTTTTTTAATTTTAAAAAATGTTTTATTTATTTCTGAGAGAGAGAGACAGCGTGAGCAAGGGAGGGTCAGAGAGAGAGGGAGACACAGAATCTGAAACAGGCTCCAGGCTCTGAGCTAGCTGTTAGCACAGAGCCCAACACGGGGCTTGAGCCCATGAACTGTGAGATCATGACCTGAGCCGAAGTCGGATGCCTAACCAACTGAGCCACCCAGGTGTCCCCCCCCCCCCATTTTTTTCTTAAGTTTATTTATTTTGAGAGAGAGCGTGCACACACATGCAAATGGGGGAGGGGCAGAGAGAGAGAGAGACTCCCAAGCAGACTTCATGCTGTCAGCCTGGGGCCTGACAAGGTGGAGCTCAATCCCATGACCATGAGATTATTACCTGAGCCAGTGTGAAGATTCAGTTGCTTAACAGCTTGAGCTACCCAGGTGCTCTAAGAGCTAGTTCTTTGAAAAGATAAATAAAATCGCCAAACTCTGGTTAGACTTAAGAAGAAAAATAGAGGTCTCAAATAAATAAAATCAGAAATGAAAGAGAAGTTACAATCAATACCATAGAAATACAAAGGATCATAAAAAAACTGCTATGAACAATTATATATTGATAATCTGGACAGCCTAGAAAAAAATGGATAAATTCCTAGCAACATGGGTTGCAACATGGGTTGTAACAATGGGTTACAAGACTGAATCATGAAAAAATAAAAAATCTGAATAGACTTATTATTAGTAAGGAAATTGAATCTCTAAACAAATCCCTCCCAACAAAGGTCCAGGACCAGATAGCTTCACTGGTGAATTCTGCCAAATATCCAGAGTAGATTTAATACCTGTCCTTCTCAAACTCTTTCAAAAAATTGAAGAGATAATATTTTCAATCTCATTTTATGAGGGGAGGAGTTAAGATAGTGGAGTAGTAGGGACCCTAGTCTTGCCTCGTCCCTTGAAAATAGCTAGATCAACATCAAATCATTATGAACATCTGGGAAGTTGATTGAAGAATTAAAAGAATGGCCAGCGTACCTTGAGGGAGAAAAAGTGGCAGGTACAGGTATGGAGACTTGAAGTGGGGGAGAGAAAAGCTGCAGTGCTACAGAAGGGAGGAGCCTTTTTTTATAGAGAGGAAAAGGGAAGGGGGGGAGGGTTGGGTTCACACAAGAAAAGCACTTCTCCAAAATCATTGACAGGGGAATCAGGAGGAACTATAATGAGTTTTGCAAATGGTGTAGCTCAAATTTGGAGGTTTTGAAAGTCTGTGCTATTAGCTGACGTCAATCTGGGTGGGCTGCTATGCTTCTGGGGAGAAGAAGGGCAGAGCCTTGGGAGTGAACAGCAGACAGCAGCGTGGTGTTGGGGACCCTTGCGTCACACTGCAACAGAATGTTCCCCTTCCCAGAGTGCATTTGGAAGAGGATATATTGCCTCTCCAATGATAAAAGACTCAGCTGGTGCTTTTGAGCAGCGATTCAACAGCAGGGGACAGAGGCACATGAAGAGGGCAGATACTTTGGTCACAGCTTTCTATTGTGCTTCACCATAAACTCCAGGCACCTGTGTGGCTGTGTGACTACTTTCTGGGACAGAATGGTGCTAGGCACAGTGCTGCATGGCTCTCCTCTGGAGGGGGGCAGCAGTCTGCACTTTGCCAGATCTTTTAAGATGTGGAGTTTTGAATCCCAGCTGCATGCCAGAGATAAAACACAAAAGAGCCTATGGTGTCAGGTGTGTTGATGGCCCAGGCACAAGAAGGGTTGAGGGATCTGATGGAAGTCTGGGCACAGGAAGAGAGATCATTCACTTGTCTGTGAGGACTCCATGAACAGTGGCAGGTGCAAGCTACTGTCCCCAGGGAAAGGAGAGTGGGGTGATGTTATCTTCCCTCCCTGCACCAGCGCAGCTGGACTTCAGTGAGTAACATTGTGCCCCCAGTGGAGGCTGGAGCCACTTACACCAAACCCCACCCTGCTGCATGCTAGGCAAGTCTGACTGTGTACTGGCCTCTGCCCCAGAGGACCCACAACCCCCACTGTTGACATGCACCAAGTCTGCTGATCATAGAGTGCTTATTTCTGGTGGAAATATGACCAAACTCATTTTATGAGGCCAGCATTACCTTGATCTCAAAACCAGAAAAAGACACGATAAAGAGAAAATCGTAGGCCAATATTTCTGATGAACTTACATGTAAAAATTCTCAACAAAATATTAGCAAACCAAATTAAAAAAGGACCATATACCATGATCAAATGAGCTTTATTCCAGGGCTGCAGGTGTGGTTCAGTGGCCATAAGTCAGTCAGTGTGATACACCATATTAATAAAATCAAGAATAAAAATCATGATCATTTCAATAGATGCAGAAAAAGCACTTGACAACATCAACATCCATTTATGATAAACTCTCAACAAAATGGGAATAGAGGGTACGTACCTCAACATAAACAGTGCCATATATGACAAACTCACAGCTAACATCATACTCAACAGTGAAAAGCTGAAAGTTTTTCCTCTAAGGTCAGGAACAAGACAAAGACTCCCACTCTTGCCACTTTTATTCAACATAGAAGGGAAGTTAGCCACAGCAATTAGGCAAGAAAAAGAAAGTAAATTGGAAAGAAGTAAGTAAAATTTCACTGTTTGCAGGTGCTATGACACTCTATTTGGAAAACCCTGAAGATTCACCAAAAAATCCTGTTAGAACCAGTAAATGATTGCAGTAAAATTGCATGATACAAAATCAAAATGCAGAAATCTATTGTTTCTATACAGTAATAATGAAGTAGCAGAAAGAGAAGACATCCCATTTACAATTGCAAATAAAAGAAATACCTATGAAAAAATTCAACCAAGAAGGTGAAATATCTGTACACTGTAGACTATAAGATATTGATGAAAGAATTTGGAGAAGATACAAATAATGGGAAGATATTTCATGATCATGGATTGGAAGAATTAATATTATTAAAAGTGTCTGTACAGCCCAAAGCAATCTATAGATTTATTGCAGTCCCTATCAAAATTTCCACTGCATTTTCACAGAAATACAACAATTTAATTTTTAAATAATTTTTTAATGTTTGTTTTATTTTTGAGAGAGAGAGAGACAGAGTGTGAGTAGGGGAGGGGCAGAGAGAGAGGAAGACGCAGAATCTGAAGCAGGCTCCAGGCTCTGAGCTGTCAGCAAAGAGCCCGATATGGGGCTCGAACTCACAAACTGTGAGATCATGACCTGAGCTGAAGTTGGATGCTTAACACTTAACCAACTGAGCCACCCAGGTGCCCCAGAAAAAATAAAGATTTGAATGGGGACTCAGAAGACCCTGAATAGCCAAAGCAATCTTGAGAAAGAAGAACAAAGTTAGAGGTATCATGCTTTCTGATTTCAAACTATACTACAAAGCTATAGTAATTAAAACAGTATGTTAATTGGCATAAAAATTGGCATTGATGGGATGGAATGTAAGCTTACACATATATGGTCAATTAATTTCTGAAAAGGAGCCAAGAGTTGCAATGGGGAAAGTCTTTTCAATAAATGGTTTTGGAAAACTGGACAGCCACGTGCAAAAGAATGAAACTAGACCACTGTCTTATTCCATACACAAAAATGAACTCAAAATGGATTAAAGTCTTGACTGTAAGATCTGAAACCATAAAACTAGAAGAAAACAAAGGTGGTAAGCTCCTTGCCATTAGTCTTGACATTTCATTTTTGGATTTGATTTCAAAAACAAAAATAAACAAGTGGGACTGCATCAAACTGAAAAGCTTCTACCCAGCAAAGGAAACTATCAACAAAATGAAAAGACAATCTACTGAATGGGAGACAATATTTGCAAATCATCTATCTGATAAGAAGTTAACATCCAAAATAAAGAACTCAAGTCAATAGCAAAAAAGCCATACATTATGATTAAAAAATGAGTAGAGTATCTGAATAGACATGTTTCCAAAGAAGACCAGGAGGCACATGAAAATATGTTCTACAGCACCATCAGTGAAATGAAGATCAAAACCACAGTGATATATTACTTCATACTTGTTAGAATGGCTATTATAAAACAAAAAAGTTTTTGAGTATGTAGAGAAAGAGAACCCTTATGTACTGCTGGTGGGGAATGTATATTGGTACATCCACTAAGGAAAATAATATGAAGTTTCCTTATAAAATTGGAAGTAGAACTGCCATATGATCTAGCTATTCCACTTTTGGGTATTTATCTGAAGAAAATGAAAACACTAATTCAGAAATATATTGTACTCCTACGTTCATTGCGTTTATTATTTACAGTAAGCAAAATATGGAAACAACTAAAGTATTCATCAATATATAAATGAATAAAGAAGGTGTGTGGTGTATGTATAATGGAATACTACTCAGTCATACAAAAGAATGAAATTGTGCCATTTGCAGCAACATAGATGGATCTGAGGGTATTATGCGAAGTGAAATAAGTCAGAGAAAGACAAGTACATGATTTCATTTATATATGGAATCTAAAAAATGGAACAAAAACCTCATAGATATGAAGAATCAGTTGGTGGTTATTAGAGGGGAAGTTGGTTGTGGGGTAGATGAAGTGGGTGTGCAGGGCAATTTTATGTTGATGGATGCTAACTAGACTTACTGTGGTGATCACTTTGTTGTGTATACAAATATCAAATCATGTACACCTGAAGCTAATATTACATACTGAATTTACTTCAAGAAAAAAAGAAAATGAACCCTGTTCAGTATATTAACATAAGTCATAGTATAATGAAGCGTTAAAAAAAAGTCACCAGGGGTGCCTGGGTGGCTCCATCAGTTTAGCACCTGACTCTTGATTTCATCTCAGGTCATGATCCAGGTGGTGTGATTGAGCCCCACGTCGAGGCCTGTGCTGAGCATGGAGCCTGCTTGAGATTTCCTCTCTCTCCCTCTGCCCCTCTGGCACATGCTGTCTCTCCCTCATTTAAAAAAAAAAAAAAAGAAGTCACCAAGGTTCATGTCTACCTTGTACTTGTATTTTAAGTACATCCATATAAAATAAAAACGGTAGAGATGATAAGGCAGGGAGCGTATCTGCTTTGCAGTTAAGTTTTGACATTTCATTTTTGAATGAAATGCTTCATGTTTAAGATTTTTTGAGTCATTTAGAAACATTTAAACACTAACCAATTTCACCTTTAAAAAATCCATATTTTCTGAGTTTTTACTAAGGCACTCTGACAACTACATCTGACTTCTCTTTTGGCAGCAGCTGGCAGGAGCTAAGTTTTGGCTGCCTTCTTTGGATGGTGCTTTTGTCTTCCAGTAGCCTCAAGCCCATCTGATTGCTTTACTCATTTAATTTACCCTTTCTGGTTATTTCAATTTATGACCTTTGTCTGAAGTAATTTAGTAACACTTGAAACATTTTGAAATGCATTCAGTTGTCAAAGTAATACCTGGGGGGAAAATGGGTAATTTTGAACAAATTTATCATACTTCTTTTAGAAATTACTACAATAATCTTTGTTCTCTGGTAAGTTCAAAGTTCATATTGTAGAAAATTTATTTAGTAGAAAATAGTATTATTCTTGAATAATAATATGCTAAATATCCTTCAGAAATCAGAGCTTTTGTCCTATTGTCTTTTAAAAAATTAATTGATTTTATAAGCATGGATTGTTTTAAAACTAATTTTGGTTTCTTGGTTCATTTGTAGTAGTACTTTGGTCATAAGCTCTGTTCAATGTGTTTTGCACTTTCCAAATTATTCTCATACAGATTGTATGTGATTCTGATAGTAACCACATGTGCCAAGGTAAAAGAAGCATTAAAAAAAGAAGAAGAAAAATAGAGTGGAGGCTTTTGAAAAAATTAATTTGGACCAGGATTAGGAGTTCCTGAGGGATGGCCCAAAAAGAAGATAGTGCTGAAGAACTGGGGTTACTTCTGTTTGTGTAATTTTTAAATATGTCTTAATTATTATGGCATGATAACCTTTTCAGTTTATAAAAGAGCCAAGCATTTCTGGTTACCCAGGCTCAACTTATTTTAGCAGAAAACATTCACCTTCAATAATAACTTCTGTCTGAAATGTTTACAGAGAAGGAAACTGAGGTTAGTGGCAAAGCTGTTGATTATTACCCCCGGAAACTGACTCTGGTCTGGTGCTCTTCTCATTGCATCGGCAGCCCCATGGCCAAAGATTGCTGATGTTCCCTATTGGAACATTCTTGAGTAAGTCTTTGGCAGACTTTTTTGTTGCATCTTTCTACTGTGTAAATAAAAGTATTAGAAGAAATGAAGTTTTTTGAATACTGCCCAACCAGTTTCTGCTTGGTGACTTGCTCTGAGACCCTGTGAATGCCAGCAAGTAAATTAGATCCACAGTGTATTTGATATGCATATTTTCTCCCCAAACAACATTTGAATTCCACAAACACAAATTGAGTCATTTTCTAAATGTTTGTATATGAATGGAAGTTTCTGTCCTATCCTTCTGTAACTAATACCATAAAACTTCTTAAGGTCTATGATGCATTTGTTGTACAATGTTAAACCAAAACAAAACTTTATTCTAACTAAATTTGTAGCTATAGAGAGATACCAAACTCATTTCCATTGATCAGTACAACATGTTTGAACCAACCAGATCTAAAAATGTGTAAAGGAGTGCCATGCTGTAAAGATCTTATTATAGTTGTAAACACAAGTGCAGCTGTTACAAATCTAGCAAAACCTCAGATTAAACAATTTAAAATTTACTGAAGATGACATTCCAGAGCCATTTTTCATAATATAAACACTCTGGGACATGCCTTTGAAACGAGTGGGATTGTCATTAATATTAATGCCACTGAATTCAAGGCTGGGAAGTCATTTCTTTTTGAGCTTTATTTTCACTCATAATTTTGGAATAGAATATGTTTTTAACCTGAAGTATGGCATTATTTATTCACATCCTGGAAACATTTGATCCTGTTGCTTTTGAATTGTAGGAATGCAAAATATAGTAATTTATTCTTTCTTCAAGGTCTTTTAAATGAGTTTGTTTGAATTAAATTTGGCAAAAATCAGCTGTTAATGGAATCCAATTGCCTTAGTCAATTAAAAAAAAGACAGTAAAAGTAGTTGATATTTTAGAATTGTATCAGATTGACACTTAGAATGCTATATTTAAGGGAAGAGTTTTATTCTAAATGATTTTGAGCATGTTTCTTATGGTCTTGTCTTTCAGCTAGACTGTGGTAGGACAAGCTTTCAAAATCTGCACTGCTCTGTTTTGTTTTTCTCCTCATTTTCCACTTAGTGTGGTTACTGGTTAGGTATCAGTTGAGCAATATAGTATTTTCTAGAGCTACGTTCTGTGCTTTGATTTCTTATGAAATCTTGTATGATTTTTTGTGTCAAATTTACGAGTATACAAGAGTCCACTGGAAGCTCTTTGAATGAACTGGGTCAAGTAGTTCTGGGAGTGTGTGTGATTGTTTTGGTTTTGTTTGCTTGTTTATTGATGACCACATTTAAAAATTCTATTTGCCTTTACTCAATTTCTCCACTGGACTGTTGAGGAAGCCTCTAAATTGGGTAATAGAACAGTTAAATGATTATTGCTAAACTATCCTTAGTCCTTGATTAAAAAGAGGCAACATTTATCAAGAGAAGGCAGTTGACTCTCCCTTATTTACATTTGTTCTTCAGTTTTTGTTAAACATTTTCTGATTTGAAGAATTGAAGCCAACCATTGTCAAGTACCATGTTTTAACCTAAAGTTGGTAACTGTGGAAACACAAGCTGATCAAAAGAACTAGCTTTTTCTTTTCATTAAAAAAATTTTTTTAGGGGCGCCTGGGTGGCTTAGTCGGTTAAGCGTCCGACTTTCGCTTAGGTCATGATCTCGCGGTTCGTGGGTTCGAGCCCCGCGTCGGGCTCTGTGCTGACTGCCAGCTTGGAGCCTGGAGCCTGTTTCAGAGTCTGTGATTCCCTCTCTCTCTGACCCTCCCCTGCTCATGCTGTGTGTCTCTCTCTCTCCTAGAAATAAATAAAACATAAAAAAAATAATTTTTTTTATGTTTATTTATTTTTGAGAGAGAGAGAGACAGAGTGTGAGCAGGGGAGGGCCAGAGAGAGAGGGAGACACAGAATCAGAAGCAGTCTCCAGGCTCTGAGCTGTCAGCACAGAGCCTGACGCGGGGCTTGAACTCACAGACTGTGAGATCATGACCTGAGCCAAAGTCAGATGCTTAACCAGCTGAGCCACCCAGACACCACAAGAACTGGCTTTTTCTATCAATACCCCAATGATTGCTATTGCTTTTGTCTTCCCCTTCTTTATTTTTTCTTTGTTTTTAAATTTAAGAGTTTGTGGAGGTTTCTTTAAATTCTTTTCAACATTTACATAAACTTCTGCATTTTGAGAAGGAGATCTGGGCAGATAAAAAAGCCTCTTTTCCTGTTTTAAAACTTTTATTGATCATTCTAGGATTTTCCTCCATTATCATCCATTCTTCTTTCTCTGATGTCAAAGCTTCTTTTTTGTTTCTCTTTCTAGGTTTATTCCCTGCTTTTGGTGGTGGACATCCTCTAGTATCTTCTTAAAAAGGTGTGTGAATGGAGAGTTATTTACTGGTTACTGCCTTTTGAATGTGTCATTATTCTAGTCATACTTGATTAATAGTTTGATGGATATAGAATTCCATGTTGGAAACAATTTTCCTTCAAAATTGTGAAGGCATTGTTCTATTTCCATTTACCTTCCAATGTTTTTACAATTTTATGATGGTGTGCTACCATATGAAGTATTGAGTATTTGGTTTGCCCTTTAAATCTGGAGACTTCTGTCTTTTAGTTCTGAGAAAATTTGTATTCACTGTATTCTCTCCTCCATTTTCTCTGGAGCTCCTTTATTTGGAATTTGACCTCTAGGACTGATCCTCTGATTTTCTTAACCTTCTCCTGTTTTCCATCACATTGTCTTTTTGCTCTACTTGTGAGAAATTATTTCAAATTTAAATCTTTCATTTCTTTTTTTAAATGTTTATTCATTTTTTGAGAGAGACAGAGAGAGAGAGAGAGAGAGCGAGAGAGAGAGAGAGAGCTAGCATAGGTGGGGGAGGAGCAGAGAGAGAGGAAGACACAGAATCCGAGGCAGGCTCCAGGCTCTGAGCTGTCAGCACAGAGCCCACCAAAGGGCTCAAACTCAAGAAGCATGAATTCACGACCTGGCCGAAGTCAGAAACTTAATGTACTGAGCCACCCAAGTGGGTGGCTTTCTTTTCTATTGAGTTTTTCATTTTTACTATGATATATTTAATTTTTAAGATCATTCTCTGAATGTTCTTGTATTAATATTCTCTCCTTATGTCATGAATATAGTGTTATTTCTTCAGTATTCTAAGATGTTAATGTTAAGACTTTTGGGAAAAGTTTTTAAAGTCTCTCCCCCACCTCCTTGTGACTACCATGTTGCTTTTTATCTGTATATTTTGGTTTCCTCTTTTATGTTACAAGTTTCTTCAGATGTCCTTGGTTGTATGCTTATATTTGGAACAGGGAACTAAAAGTCTCATTCTGAGTACACGGGAGACACTTAACTGACTTAGATTCCTATTAAGATGATCAAGTTTGGCTAAATGTTGGGGAACTCTTGCATATAAGTATTTTTAGATCTTTACTCTCAGGCATATCAGAGTTGCTTGTCATCTGTAAGTCAGATTGCCATTATTCTAGGGCCTGAGCTGGGTAGAAAATTTACAGGAGGGGGCAGATTTCAGCATTCAGTATCCTAGTTTGCACCTTTTTATGTAACTCCTAACCCCGTACCTCTACCCCACCCCATTCACTGCCTCCATTTGTCAAACTGTAGCTCTGCTCTTGACCGTAGCTATTGACTCCTGGTCCAGAGACCCTCCATTTTATCAACTCCAGAAAATAAATCACTTCTTTTTGGTCAGGTTGGGGCTGGGCTGCCAAGAATTGGAATGATGTGGAGATCTAACTGCCTCTTAGATAGACTTTAAACCAGTTGACTTTATTTTCGGTCTTCTTCATCCCTATTTCCAGATGTCCCAGATTTCTTAATTTCCTGATCTTGTTAGTGGTCCAGTAGTATAAAATGGGATGTACAATGAGCTGGTTTTAGCTTTCTTGTTGTCCCTCTCAGATTCTGTTTTCTCTACTAAGTCAGTCACCACTTGTCTATCTGCTTTCTAGCTTGTGAAATTCTATTACTGTTTTCTCCTTTTTTATTTTCTTCATCCTTATAAGTTTATGCCTTAAAAAGAAAAGAAAAGTAAATCCCTTTATTGTCATCTTTGTAGGGTTTCAGGAAGGATTGAAACCTGTGTTTATTAGTCTTCCATCCTTATCTAGAAGTTCCTTCAGCAAACACCTCTTTTTTCTTAAATATAATTTTTTCTCTCTATTTTCTTCCCTAAAATGGCTAGCTGGTTTTTCCAAACTGTTTTTATTTTAATTCTCATTCATATATAACTAATGAATTGAGATTACCAATAGTGACATTTCTATATGTAGCCGTGCTCCCAGCAAGGTGTTCTGTTTGCTGCAGATCTGAGAGATGAATGATGATATTAATTTATTGAATGAATATTTATTAAATAACTAGTCTGTGCATAGCTTTGCACCAGGCTCTACTATAATAGTGAACTACTAAATAGGAACAGTGTATGCTGTAACACCAAAAAGACATGTTAAGGAATGAATTCAGTCTTCTATAACTTAGGATTGCTGTGATACAGTAGCTATAGACATATCAACTGAATTGTAAAGCAAACATTATGATCAAAAAGACCTACGTGATCTTTTTGAACAAAAATGTTAAGAAGAATATCAGTCTGAGTGGTAGGCTCCACAGCTATATTTGTCCTCTAAGTGATTGGAAGTCAGAGTCTAGGGCTTAGGACACATGATAGAGCTGACGTTAAAGATGGATGGATCCTAGGTAAAAGCTAATGTTATGAATGTAAATGGAATGGTTTGTGGTAAGTGAGATGGAAGAGGGCAGAAGATGCAACCCCCTGAATCACTAACATTTATGGGTATTTGAAGGAAGAAGTTTACAGGCAGATGGAGTGCTCTGTAGCTTCTACTCTTGTAGAAAGATAAAGTAAAATGAGGCTAAACATCACGAAGTGGCTGGGAACATTATTTTTACTAAAAGGTTTAGGAATTGAACAGTTTTATATTAAAAAAAAAAAACTTCCCTTATCCCTTAGAGAATATTCACCCCACTTACAGAAGCACTGATATATAGAGAGTTGGCGGTCATCTTATCCTGAGTGATTGTGATAATTATAGAAAATTGACTGGATAAGGCCAGGGCTGAAAGAATTATGGGTTGGAGTGGGGCCTGGGAAGATTAAAATATAGGAATATGGAGTTTTTTTTGGTAGGGATAGATGTTTGGTGATGTGAATTAAGAAAGTGAAATGTGAGAGGTCTTTCAGACTACTCCAGCTTTGATGATCACTAGGAGTACTTCATGGAATTCAGCATGCAGTTGTCCTTATGGTTATGATTTATTACGGGGAAAGGACACCAGGCAAGATCAGCAATGGGAAAATGTGCATGGGATGAAGTTGGGAGGAAACCAGGCACAAGCTTCTAAGAGTCCTTTCCCTGTATGGTCACACATGACACATTTCATCCAGCAGAATTGTGACAATGTGTGAAATGTCATCCATCAGGGAAGCCCGTTAGAGAAGAGTCAGTGCCCAAGGTTTTTATTGGGGGCTGATCACATAGTCATCCTCTGCCTAGCAGGTACCAAATTCAAGACCCTCAGTAGGAAAGTAGATATTCAGCATAAATCACATTGTCTGTAGAGCATAGGTACAATGAGTCCCTCTTGGTAGTTAGAGAGGGATACTTCCAGTATCCAAGTTCCCAGCATCTAGCCAAGCACCAGTGTTACAAACACTCCTTTCTGTGATCAGTTTCAGGCCTGCTGTGTTAATTCTTTTTTGCACAGTCATTTTAGGAGTTAAGAAGCCATTTTGAGTGTTCAAATTAAGTTTTAATCTTGGTAAATGGCAAAGGTGTGTGATGGCAGGATTAAAGTCCTGCACAGGTGGAAACTGGCGGTGTAGTAAGCGCCGGCAGAAGACTAATAACCTTCTAGAAGATTGTGAATTCAGGGTGAGAAATATATTCCATGGAATATTAGAACTCATGATAAGAAAGGTAGTTAAGGGTGAGTGGAAGATTGTGCTGTGGATTGAATTTTGCCTCTGTCTATTCTTCCCCGCCCCCCATTCATATGTTGAAGCCCTGATATGACTGTGTTTGGAGATCAGGCCTTTAGAGACCGTAATTAAGGTTAAATGAGGTCATAAGGGTGGGGTCATAATCTGGATTAGTGCCTTAAAAGAAGGAGAAGGGAGATCTCTTTCTCTGCATGTGCACAAACAAGAGGTCATGTGAGCATAGAGAGAGATAGTGGCCATCCACAAGCCAGAAGAGGAACCTCACCAGAAACCGAGTCATCCAGAACCTTGATTATGGGCTTGCCAGCTTCTAAAACTAAGAAAATAAGTTTGTGTTGTTTAAGTTGCCACACTGTTTTTGTTATGGTGACCTGAGCAGAGTAAGGCAGATTGGGATCAGATGTGAACCTCAGCTTTATTAAGGTGAACTCTGTGGAGTAGGAGAATAGTAACATGGCACTGGATTTCTGTTTTTGTTGTTTTTTATGATTTGCTGGATTCTTTTTTTGTCTGTTTGCTTTTTACTTAGCTAACTCATCCCCATACTACCCTTTTTGAATTAGCACAAGTTATTAAACCAGGGTTCTAGATCTGTGCCATCCAGTACCATAGTCAGTAGCCATATTTGATTCTGTAAATTTAAATTAATTAGAATTAAATAAAATAAAAAATCATTTCTCTAGTTGTACCTGCCACATTTCCTGTGTTCAGTAGCCACATGTGGGCTAGTAGCTATCTTAGTGGACAACATAGCTATGGATAGAATATTACACCATCGTTGGATCAAGTCTTGCTGGGCAGCACTTTTCTAGATTGTTGCTTCACATGTCTCTCCTTTATTTTCTGTCATGGTGGTTCTGAGCTTTTCCGAGTTTAAGGCATACTTCTGACTACTAAAATTTTTGGTGGGTATCTGAAAGATTTTAAAACAACAGTAAGAAATGAACAACAATTGGGAGTGCAAATTTGGCTAAAGCACAGTATGTCAAGCAGAGTCTATAATATCTGCTATTATCATGCTATTCATTTGGTCACTCTTCTGTAGTATATGCCGTTAAAAGAGATGTTTTCTACCCCAACTGGGTTTGGGTGTATGTGTCCATAGGGCAGAGAACTTGGATGAGCACACATTTGTTCCTGACACCTGCTTTCCTGTTTTATTCTCCTGGAAGTGATACGTACAGATCTTCAACAGGAAGCACCAGGCTGCTTTGCTGTGAGCACTGATTGGTGTAAGGAATCATAGACCAAGGGTAGGTTGTTTGGAATAGATTGTTTCATGAGATAGTAAGTATAATAATGGTCAGAAGGCTCATAATTCTCCCTGGTACCCCATTCCACCAGTCCATGTCTTTGTATGTGGGAGCTGTTCTTGAGAATCCTCAGAGCAACCCTGTGAGGTAAGTATTACTTCATTTCTGAAGCCAAGTGAAGGCAGCGCTCAGAAATTTCATATAATTTACCCAGGGTCACTGAGCTAGTAAATAGAGATGCTGGATTCAAACCTTTCCGTTGGTCTCCATAGCTTGTGTTTTTTCCACCATAATGCAGCTGGGCTTGGCCAGTGGCCCCATCTCCCCACTGTGTGGGAACAACTCTCTCAGAGCGGTGTTCTTTGTGAAAGGGGTTCTTTGTAAATATCAAACACATTTAACTCGAGGTAGAGACCGAATGACCCAGAAGGGGATATTTATCCTTTATTTTAAGGTTTCATTGTTATTTTTATTTTAATTACATTGAAAACACAGAAACTTTTTTTTTTTTTTTTTTAATTTTTATTTATTTCTAGGAGAGAGAAAGAGACAGCGCGAGCAGGGGATGGTCAGAGAGAGAGGGAGTCACAGACTGAAACAGGCTCCAGGCTCTGAGCTGGCAGTCAGCACAGAGCCCGACGCGGGGCCCGAACCCATGAACCGCGAGATCATGACCTAAGAGAAAGTCAGTCGCTTACCCGACTAAGCCACCCAGGCGCCCCGAGAAACTTTTTTTTTTAAAGGAAAAAAAATCACTCATTATACCAGCACTTATTTTGGAATCATTTCCCTGTGCTTATACAGACATAGTTTTGCAGAAAATGTTTTCATGTATATTTGTCTTCAGCTTCCTCATTTGATTTAGGAAGTTAGGATGAACATCTCTCTAAGTCAGCCAGGAATAGTCTTTTTGCAGTTAACTGCTCTGTTACTTGCAAAATGTCTTTTGTGTTTTAAATGGTTATTGTTATACTCACTTTAACTACTCTTCTCCATTTTAGCCTCTAGGTCTGTTTTTTTCTTTGTATGGTGTTACTGAGAAACAATTGCAAGATAGGAACAAAGTCTTAAATTTGGTGGCACTCAGCACCAAATAATTCCAGATGTTTGCTTTTCCCTGCATATAGAAAGAACCCAGTCTGATGCTGTGTTTGTTCTTCTCATCCTTCCTGTCTTTATTTCTCTTCCATTTCATTTAATTTTAACCTCAATACCAGACTTGTTTTGTGCAGTCCTTGGCCTGCTGTTGTGCTGTCTTTGCCACTGGCTCTCCCTCCAGCCCCCAGTCACTGATGTGTTTCTTGGCAGGGAACAGAAATTATGGTGGTCCTTCAGTTGACTCAGGAGCACCCCAAGTCAGCAGTAATACTTGGCATTAACAAGTACCAGGCTGGGATAACCACACGTCCCTGGCCTGGGATTTAAAAGTTGTTAGTTGTCCTGTGAGCTGTGGTTTAGTGATCTACTTAAGGAAGAGACTGAATTTGTTTCTTACAGGGCTTCTTTTTCTTGGTCATCGTCTGATATTATTGCCTTATAATTATTATTTTATTCCCTTTTATTATCTTTGGCTCAGATTTTACTTTTAGCCATTTTTCTTTGATCATTTTTCTTATTTCCCTTTTGTGATTCTTAAGACTTTTAAATTTTATTTTATTAAACATTTTTTAAATGTTTGTTTATTATTTTTAAATTTTGTAAATGTTTATTTTTATTTTTGAGAGAGAGAGACAGAGCAGGAGTAGGGGAGGGGCAGAGAAAGACAAGCAGGCTCCAGGCTCTGAGCTGTCAGCACAGAGCCTGATGTGGGGCTCGAACTCACGAACCATGAGATCATGACCTGAGCCCAAGTCAGACGCTTAACTAACTGAGTCACCCAGGTGCCCCTAATGTTTATTTATTTTTGAGACAGAGCAAGAGCCGGAGAGGGGCAGAGAGAGAGATACAGAATCCAAAGCAGGCTCCGGGCTCCAAGTTGTCAGCACAGAGCATGACTTGGGCCTAGGGATATTTAACAGACTGAACCACCCAGGCACCCCTGAACTTCTCTTTTTTAAATCAACCATATGCTAATCTGATTTTCCTTATGCTTGAATCTAATCTGATTTTTAGATGGGAACAGCGAGGGAGAGGTGAGGAAGGTGGGGGTAAATACTCTACCTGCTAATTGTTTAATATAAAACAAGGTATTAAGGAACCCAATTCCTTTTTGATTCCTTGCGTTTGAGAGACCAGAGAATCAGCTAGACACTAATATCAAGTGGCTTTTGAATGCATCTTACAAAAAGAACTTCCTAAGAGTTCAGGAGTTCAAGATGCATTGTGGGAGAGAAGACCAGCCCATGTAGGAAGTGAAAGAAAAATATGTTGGCAAAGGTAAACCAGCATGTGAGGAAGAAACTATACTAACAGACACATACGTTGTGAATGAATGATAGAGAAAAATGGAAACGCTTTCAGAAGCAGATAACTTTTCAGCATACAGAGATGTTTTATGTTGGTGATAAATAGAGGTATACTATTAACTTTTATTTGAAGAAAGGTTAAATATTGACTAAGGGAAAGAACCTATTCTGGGGCTTGGAAAACAAGGTTTTGTACTTGGAAGACAAATATGGCTAACAACTTTAGTACTGAAGTGGATAACTTTTACTAAAATGTGGCTGGAGTGTGGTTATTTATTGTATCTAATGTATCTAGCAATAGAATAATTGTTAATGAAGCACTTAAAGAGATATACAGATGAATCAGAATTTCTTAAAATAACATGTTTTTCATCTTTGGGGAAATCCTAGTTAAAAATGGAAAATGTCAAGTTTTATTACAGCTCATTACAAATTTTGGAAATTTTGATATTGTCCAGCAAAAAATTCGGTAGATTTTAGAAAGTAGTTATTAATTGACCTCAGTTATGCACATTTTTGTTGTTTTGCAAGAGTACCCTTAAGGTTTAAATCAAGTTAAAAGTAGAGTAAATGGTGTGTGCCTGTAAGGTCAGACTAAAACTATATTTTTTCCTGTCAGCGCCTGAGTAGAAAAAAACTAGTTTAAGAACTTGAGTATAATTTAGAATCTTACACAAAACCACACTATAGTACTTTTAAAACCTGGAACCAAAATGTAGAATCATTTTGTTTTATAGAACTTAAAACTACATCTGATATTACTATGTCTGTGCTGTCCTGATATAGCTTTTGGATTGCATTAGTGGTACAAGAATGATTCCTGTATTTAAGTAACATATACTGTTTGACTGCACAGATGGGATCAGTTTTGACTCTACTAAGTAAAAGAAAACTAGAACAACACTGATTTTGCCAGTTCATTTTTACTGATTTTTATTTGTTTTGGATGACTGTAGTCACTGTAAAGGTGGCAGACTGAACCTGGAAACTAGAGCCAAGAACAGAGTGGGTGGGCGCCCCTCCTGTTCTCTACCACATGGCTGCTAATTTTCCCCAGGAGAACTAGTGTGAGTTCTCCCAGGGTCTAAGACTTTGCTCCCTAACATAATACTGTCGTGATTACCCCCCTCTCCCCTCCTTGTTTCTTCAATTAAATGTTCACAGGTCAATTAAACCCTCCGTAGTTCTTACATCGCCATTGTCCTTGCCCCAGTCCTTTTTTCTCATCCTCTCTGGATTATGTCATCCATTTCCATGGCTTTCATTACCGTCTGTGTATTGATGGTTCCCACATCTGTGTCTTTAGCTCAGATCTGTCTCCTATAGCCCATTGGTTATTGGACATTTTTGCTTGAAGGCTCCAAGTGTCTTGTACTCAGCATGCCCGAAACTGAACTTATCTTTCTATCCAAGCAAATCCTTACTCTGATGTTCCTTCCTTCAGTACATGATGGTACTGTGCACCAAGTTCCCTAGTCAGAAACCTGAGCACCATGCTTAATTCCTCCCTATACCTTTTTAGCTGTATTCACTCAGACACTAAATACTGTATACCCTATGTCTTAAGTGTCTCTCGGGGTGCCTGGGTGGCTCAGTTGGTTAAGCCTCTGACTTCGGCTCAGGTCATGATCTCACAGTCCTTGAGTTCGAGCCCTACGTCAGGCTCTGTGCGGACAGCTCAGAGCCTGGAGCCTGCTTCAGATTCTGTGTCTGCCCCTTTGCTACTTGCACGCTGTGTCTCTCTCTCTCTCTCAGAAATAAATTAAACATTAAAACATTAATTAAACACTTCTGAGAGAGAGAGGGAGAGAGAGAGAGACAGCGTGAACAGGGGAGGGTCAGAGAGAGAGGGAGCTACAGAAGCCAAAACAGGCTCCAGGCTCTGAGCTAGCTGTCAGCACAGAGCCCAGTGACGGGCTCGAGCCCATGAACTGTGAGATCATGACCTGAGCAGAAGTCGGATGCTCAACCCACTGAGCACCCAGGTACCCCTAAAAATTTTTTTAAGTGTCTCTCATATCTAGATACTTTTCTCCATTCTTTCATGTCACTCGACTGGTAGTTACTTCTAGTTACTTCCGGTAACTAGAAGACAGGTTTTTCTGTTTCCCCTTCTAGACCATTTTCTACACTGCTTCTGTGTGATCTTTTTAAAACACAAATCTGATTATCTTACTTTGGTGCTAAACATTCTTCAGGGGCTTCCTATTGCTCTTACAGGAAAGTCCAAGGTTCTTACACATCTTATAAGGTCATTTCGGATTCATCTGCTTGCCTAAGCAAGGTGACAAGCTTGGTTAGATTTGCTTTTCAGGTACCTGGGTGGCTTGGTTGAATGTCCAATTCTTGATTTTAGCCCAGGTCGTGATCCCAGGGTCTTGGGATGGAGTCCCACATCAGACTCCATGCTGAGGTTGGAGCCTGCTTGGGAATCTCTCTCTTTCTGTCTCTCTCAAATTAAAAAAAAAAAAAATGCCTTTATAGTCCAAAGTCCCCCCAGATAAGGGAGCAATCCCTGATTTTGGCAAGATTCTAAAACAGCTGCATTATCTTATTAATCTATGTTTTGTCTGAAGACAGGTCCTCTTGCCTCAGTCTTTTACAAATGCTCATCCCTCTACTTGGAACATTCTACTTACTGTTTGAACACCTGCATATGGTTCAGGTCTCTTTCCCTGTAAACCTTCCTTGACACCCCAAGTCCAGGTTAAGTGCTCTACTGAGTATCCTGTGCAATAGAATCCTTCTTATGCTGCGGCTTTAGTTTATGTTTTAAGTTCAGTGACTATGACTAATTTTGTTATTTGAAATGAAAGGGATATCAGGAATGTTTTTGAGAGGATTGACTAGAGTCACATTTCTCCACTCCACCACTAAAGCCATGAATTTTTTTTAAACTTAATTACAAGTTTGAAATAGTTGTGATATAGCATATCACCAGATACTCTGTAAATGAGAGTTAGCCAGCCTTAGTCCAGGTGTGAATGTCTTAAATGTGAATGCCAGTATTCATGTTTGATATTCTCTTTTCTTAAACTTATTTACTTATGATGTAGGGGAGGAGTAGAAAGAGAGGGAAAGAGAATCCCAACAGGATTTGCACTGTCAGAGCAGAGCCTGTCACAGGTCAAACCCACAAACCATAAGATCTGAGCTGAAATCAAGAGTTGGATGCATAACCAGCTGAGCTACCCAGGCACCCCATAGTTCTTTCAAATGTGATTTTTTTTACTTACTTTACCAAAGTCATCTTTGTCATCCAAAAGATATCTGGCTCTTTGTGATTTTTCTGGAAATGAAGCCTCCTCATACATTAAATCGGTATATTTTTATTGTTATATCATTTTAGATTGGAATTAATATAGAGGGGTTTTAAACACAGCAGACTTAATATTTTCAGATTTACCTTGTGTGGTTTTGACTATTGCAATTGATATCATACACTAACTTGCGATTTTGCTGAGACTCATATTTGAATAATAGGTATGATAAGGCAGGTTTGGGGGCATGAGACATTGATATAGTCAGTAAGCCTACCACACCCCTCAGAGTCTCCTCTCAGGATACCTTTGCTGTATACCCATCATCAAAGCTTATACATTATTTCTCAGGAAGCAATAAAGCATTTTTTCATGGTTTCATAAAGAAACCACCTGCTAATACTTTGGTGAAAGAGAAGGGAAAACATTAAGATCTAAGGAAATGTTGGTTCTTGGTGTGAACATTAAAGTTTTGGATAAATTGAAGACTAGGGTGTCTTAACTAAGTTGTAGTTGTGAACTAAAATGTGAATGAGTCCATGATAGTCATCAAGTTGGTGAACCCGTTTCAGTGAGTACCCTAACCAGTATGAAATTGCTCAAGTGAATGGGAGAATGTAGAAGTTGGGTAGGTGATTTGTTTGTGCTCTGAGAATATGAACAATTTCATTATTCTTTATGGAAGTATCATTCTGTAGAAAGTCAGGGCTGGATAACAAATATAAAATATCCAGTATTGAAGGTACTTGTCAGTTCCTGAAATAAACTTAAGTGTGAGTACATTTGATTTTCTTTTGTAACACAAATTTAATGTGAAGCATCAGCCAGTCTTAGTGCTAGGGGTAAATTTCCTCTTGTGTTCTAGAAGATGAAGATGTTATAGACCAGAAATTTGCTTCACACATGACAAAGCTGGAGACAAAGACAGTGATGAAGAACATGAATAAGCTGTGTGTGATGTCCCTAACTCCAGTGAAGTCGTCTAATCATCTACATCTAATCGAGTCTATATCATCACTTGTGATATATTAATGAAGTGGAGCTTTAAGGATGCCTGAGTGGGGGGTGTCTGGATGGCTTAACAGTCAGTTAAGCATCTGATTGTTGATTTCAGCTGAATGGTTTGTGAGTTCCAGCCCCAGGTCGGGCTCTGCACTGCAGGGGACTCTCTCTCTCTCTCTCTCTCTATCTCTATCTCTCTCTCTTCCTCTTTTCTGCCCCTCCCCTGCTCACTCGCGCTCTCTCTCTCTCAAAGTAAATAAACTTAAAGTATGTTTCATCTTGGGTGCAGCTATAAAGCATGAATAGTAATGTAAAGCACTGTCATTCATCATTTAGAATCACTTTGATACCTCTTAGTTCAGTAAATGGACGCTCCGTGCTTCTGTAGTAATGATGTTATATAACATTGAGTTGATTTTAATGGCAGAATTTTATATGACTTGGCTTTTTAAAAAAAGTTTATTTATTTTTGAGAGAAAGAGACAGAGAGAGAGAAGAGGGTCAGAGAGAGAGGGAGACACAGAATCTGAAGCAGGCTTCAGGTTCTGAGCTGTCAGCACAGAGCCCAACACAGGGCTCAAACTCATGAACCTCGAGATCATGACCTGAACTGAAGTCATGGACTTAACTGACTGAGTCACCCTGGTGCCCCTGAAAAAAAAACTTCTTGAGATGGATACCTAACTCATTAATTTAAAAATTTTATTATAAAATATGCACAAACACAAGTTACCATTTTAATCATTTTTAAGTGTACCTTTCAGTGGCATTAGGTACATTCACATTGCTATATAACCATCACTATTGTCCGTCTTCAGAAACTTTCATCTTCCCCTACTGAAACTGAACCCATTAAACAATAGCTCTTCAATACCTCATTCACCCACCCAGCCCCTGGCAACCACCATTCTACTCTATGAATTTCACTATTCTAGCTACCTCTAAGAAGTGGAATCATAAAATACTTGTCCTTTTGTGTCTGGTTTATTTTACTTAGCACATCCTATCTTTAAGGTCCATCCATAAGGTAGCATGTGTCAGAATTTCATTTCTTTTAAAGCTGAATAATATTCGTGTGTGTGTGTGTGTGTGTGTGTGTATGTTTGTATGTGTGTTGTGTATACACTACACTTTGTCAGTTCATTTGTTGATGGGCATTTGGATTGTTTTCATCTTTTGAGTCTTGTGAATAATGCTGCTGTGAGCATGGGTGTACATATTTTGGTCCTTGCTTTTAGTTCTTTTGGATATACATCCAGAGGTATTTCCAGTTTCCATAGTGGCTGCACCATTTTACATTACCTACAGCAATGCTTACAGGTTCCAATTTCTCTATAACTTTGCCAGCACTTGTTATTTTTTGTTTTATTTGTTTTGATGATAGCCATCCTGATGGGTGTGTGGTGGTATCTCATTGTGGTTTTCATTTTTATTTCTTCAGTGACTAGTGATACTGAGTATTTTTCCACGTGCTTATTGGCCACTTGTATATCTTGTTGGGGTCATATCTATTCAAGACCTTTGCCCTTTTTTAAATTGTTTATCGTTGTTTGAGTCATAGGAGTTTTAAAAAATATATTCTGGTTATTAACTCATCAGATACATGATTTCCAAATATTTTTCTCTCATTCTGTTTGTTTTTGTCACTAGATAGTGTCCTTTGATGCACATTTTTAATTTTTATGAAGTCCAGTTTCCTTTTCTTTTGTTACCTGTATATTTGATGTTAGAGCTAAGAAAATCATTTGCTAAATCCAGTGTCATGAAGCTTTCCCCCTATGTTTTCTTCTAAGAGTTTTATAGTTTTTATCTGTATAGGATGGTTTTGATCCATTTTGAGTTATTTTATTTTATTTACTTTTTTACAAATAGTTTATTGTCAAGTTGGTTTCCATATAACACCCAGTGCTCATCCCCACAAGTGCCCTCCTCCATGCCCATCTCCCCCCTCCCCTCCCACACCCATCAGTCCTCAGTTTGTTCTCAGCATTCAAGAGTCTCATGGTTTGCCTCTTTCCCTTTCCCCCAGCATTTCCCCCCTTCTCCCCCATGGTCCTCTGTTAAGTTCCTCCTAATCCTCCTATAAGTGCAAACATATGATATTTGTCCGTCTCTGCCTGACTTATTTTGCTAAGCATAACATCCTCAAAGTCCATCCATGTTGCTACACATGGCCAGATTTCATTCTTTCTCATTGCCATGTAGTAGTCCATCGTATAGATAAACCACATCTTCTTGATCCATTTGTCCGTTGACGGACACTTAGGCTCTTTCCATGTTTTGGCTATTCTTGAGAGTGCTGCTATGAACAGTGGGGTGCATGTGCTCCTATGCATCAGCATTTCTGTATCCCTTGGGTAAATTCCTAGCAGTGCTATTGCTGGGTCATAGGGGAGTTCTATTGTTAATTTCCTGAGGAACCTCCACACTGTTTTCCAGAGAGACTGTACCAGTTTACATTCTCACTAACAGTGTAGGAGGGTGCCCGTTTCTCCACATCCTCGCCAGCATCTAGAGTTCTCTGATTTGCTCATTTTAGCCACTCTGAATGGCGTGAGGTGGTATCTCAGTGTGGTTTTGATTTGTATTTCCCTGATGAGGAGGGATGCTGAGCATCGTTTCGTGTGTCTGTTGGCCATCTGGATGTCCTCTTTGGAGAAGTGTCTGTTCGTATCTTCTGCCCATTTCTTCACTAGGTTGTTTGTTTTTCGGGTGTGAAGTTTGGTGAATTCCTTATAGATTTTGGATATTAACCCTTTGTCTGATATGTTATTTGCAACTATCTTTTCCCATTCCGTTGGTTGCCTATTAATTTTGTGGGTTGTTTCCTTTGCTGTGCAGAAGCTTTTAATCTTGATGAGGTCCCAATAATTTATTTTTGCTCTTGATTCCCTTGCTTTTGGGGATGTGTCAAGTAAGAAGTTGCTGCGGTGGAGGTCAAGGAGGTTGTTTCCTGCTTTCTCTTCTAGGGTTTTGGTGGTTTCC
The DNA here is from genome assembly GCF_003009895.1 of Hyaena hyaena. NCBI lineage: Eukaryota > Metazoa > Chordata > Mammalia > Carnivora > Hyaenidae > Hyaena > Hyaena hyaena. The sequence continues at coordinate 1,653,071 of NW_024080896.1, forward strand.
TGTCTCACGTTCAGGTCCTTGATCCATTTTGAGTTTATTTTTGTGTATGGTGTGAGGAAATGATCTAGTTTCATTTTTCTGCATGTTGCTGTCCAGTTCTCCCAACACCATCTGTTAAAAAGGCTGTCTTTTTTCCATTGGATATTCTTTCCTGCTTTGTCAAAGATTAGTTGGCTGTATACCTTTGGGTCCACCTCTGAGTTCTCAATTCAATTCCGTTGGTCTATGTATCTGTTTTTGTGCCAATACCATACTGTCTTGATGATGACAGCTTTGTAGTAGAGGCTAAAGTCTGGGATGGTGATACCTCCTGTTTTGGTTTTATTTTTCAGTATTACTTTGGCTATTCGGGGTCTTTTGTGGTTCCATACAAATTTTAGGATAGTTTGTTCTAGTTTTGAGAAGTATGCTGGTGCAATTTTGATTGGAATTGCATTGAATGTGTAGATTGCTTTGGGTAGTAATGATATTTTAACTATATTTATTCTTTCTATCCATGAACATGGAATGTTTTTCCATTTCTTTGTGTCTTCTTCAATTTCCTTCATAAGTTTTCTATAGTTTTCATCATACAGATCTCTTGTATCCTTGGTTTGGTTTATTCATAGGTATTGTATGGTTTTTTTGTGATCCCACTGTGAATGGGATCAGTTTCTTGATTTCTCTTTTGCTTCATTATTGGTATATAAAAATGCAGCCGATTTCTGTATGTTGATTTTGTACCCTGCAACTTGGCTGTATTCTTGGATCAGTTCTAGTAGGCTTCTGGTGGAGTCTGTCGGGTTTTCTATGTAGAGTATCATGTCGTCTGCGAAAAGTGAAAGTTTGACATCCTCTTTGCCAATTCTGATGCCTTTTATTTCCTTTGGTGTCTGATGGCTGATGCTAGGACTTCCAGCACTATGTTAAACAACAGTTGTGAGAGTGGACATCCCTGTCGTGTTCCTGATCTCAGGGGGAAAGCTCTCAGGTTTTCCCCATTGAGGATGATGTTAGCTGAAGGCTTCTCATAGATGGCTTTTATGATGTTTAAGTAGGTTCCTTCTATCCCGACTTTTGAGTTATTTTTTTATTAATATTTGTAAATGCTTATTTATTTTTGAGAGAGATTGAGACAGAGCAAGAACAGGGGAGGGGCAGAGAGAGAGAGGGGAAGACACAGAATCTGAAGCAGGCTCCAGGCTCTGAGCTGTCAGCACAGATCCCGACGTGGGGCATGAACCCATGAACTGTGAGATCATGATCTAAGACGAAGCCAGATGCTTAACCAACAGAGCCACCTAGGCACCCCTCCTTTAGTCTATTTGTATTTGGTATGTCTGGTGATACAGTTGGATTTAAGTGTGCCTTTTATTTTCTTTTTTCTTCTAACTCCTACTGTTCTACATTTCATTTTCTTTCCTTCTATCCTTTGATGATTTTAAAAAGTCATGCCATAGTTTATTTCTTAATTTCAAAATTATATAGTCTGTTCTTTTTAATGGTTATCCTAGAAATTGCAACATACATATCTAATTTACCAAAGTCTACCTTTCCTCTTCTCTCAGACCATATAAACACTGTATAACAATTTAATTCCTAGCTTATGTACTAATGCTGTTGTTAGTTTTCAACATTTTATATATAATTGTTTTTTCTTTGTTCTTTGTTACATCTTCAGCTTTCTGCCTTCCTCCTGGGATAATTTTCCTTCTACCTAAAGAACATTCCTCAGATTTTTCTTTGCACATGAACTTTCCCACTTTTAAAATCTACCTTATAATGTCTTCATTGCATCTTTATCCTTAAAAAATATTTTTGCTGTGTATAGAATTTTGGGTCACCAGTTTCATCCAGGATATTGAAACTCTTCCTGCTTTTAGGATTTCCTCTTTGCCTTCAGTTTTCTCTAGTTTTACTATAAATTTTGTTTCTGAGGAGTGTGTTTGGTACCATTTCCCAGAGAATGCTCTTAAACTGAGCTCACGTTACCCACCTTGGTGTTGGCATAATAACTCTTTATTAGCTCCCTTTTCTTCCATCACTTCTCCACTTCCCTAACAGTGTTCACCTTCCAAATAAATGATCTCTACTGAAATCTTTATCTCAAGGTCTGCTTCTAGGGAACCCCAAATAAGGCATTTATCTTTCTAGGGATTAATTAAGCTTCTGGGATCTGTGGATTAATGTGTATCAGGTGACAAAAAGATACCCTTGGAAAATATTCATTTTCCTTAATGGTAAAAGATTTGGAAGCCTGTGGATCAGGATAGAGCATACATGGTCCCAGACAGAAGCGTGGGCTTCTCAGTTCCCCCAGTTTCCCAAATGGTGGATATACCAGGAATGAGAAGTGCCGCCCCCACTCCTAGCAGTTCTCATGAGGTTTTACACACCTTTGGTCATTACCACCCCCCCCCCCCACCACACACCTTGCTTGAATGTTACTATTCTGGAACCCAATAATATGCCTGCCCACTCAGGTGGTAGGAGTAACTGATGAACACCAATCTGAGACATTCTTCAGAGTTTACTGCAAGATTGGCTACACATGAAGACGTCAGCAGTGTTGTAGCAGGCCTAAACTTCAAGGATATTCAAGCTCCATTCTGAAATATGGAATATCCTACAGTTAAGGTTAAAATGAAAAAGAAAAAGTTTTTTTTAATTTGAAAGAACAGTAGAGAATTCATGAATATTGGGGGTTTATATGAATTTTGTAGAGAGGAATGATTTATGCATGATCATAAGCTTTAGCCTAACTTATCAGTGTTAATGCATGAATTATTTCATTATATTTCAATATTTCATTATTATTCCCATATGAAAGACAATTGCCTTTCTACAGAGTGCTGTCTTTATAGTATAGTCATGAGTATTTCTTCAAGGTTCAATTGGGTATTTTTAGGTTCCCAGTCCTAACCCAGTGGATATGTAGACACTTAGTGATGATGTGAAAACCATACTTGTTAATTTATGTATATTTCACTGTCAGGAGGCAGATAATGCTATATGGAAGAATTATATATACTTCTGAGCATTTACCTCGCCAGATATTTTAAAGGTTCAGAAAATTTACAAAAGAAGAGCTGAAGTACCTGTGAGAAACTGTAGGAGACACACTAATGTTTAAAGGGAGAAACCATAGATTGAAATGAAACTCTTAGATGAAACAAAACTCTTAGAAAACAGTGAAGAGAAGAACAACTGGAAATAAGAAAGAGTGAAAAGCTATAGGACTAGTCAGATAGAAGCAGGAGATGTAAATACTCAACCAACTGTACTCAGGGTGGAAAAGCATAGAAATGTATGTCATGGCAAGAGCTTGGTAATTCAAGATATCAGGGACCAGACTTAAACACGTTAAATCCATGTGCTAAGTGCTGTAATATTACCTATTATGAGAACATGCAAAAGGAAATTTATGGAAAACACAAAACCGTAAATGCCTGCATGAAAGTACAACTTGTCAGTGGAGTTTGGATCAGTGCATGCTAACATTAAGTCACCACCTTGAAATGGTCCAGTGGTTTTCAAGTACGTGGGCAGATGAAATACTTCTGGAACAAAACTATACTAGCCATAGTAAGTTGAATTTTCTTCTATATATGGTCTTAGTAAAGACAGATTATCTTATATAAAAAAGACATGATCAGCATGGACAATGAAATTACAAACAAAACACTACTTTACAAATTGTACTTTTTTGTTGGAGCTTTAGTCTATGTTTCATAGACAGCAAGAATGTTTTTAGATAAAAAGAAATGGGGGGATGCCTGGGTGGCTCAGTCGGTTAAGCCTCTGACTCTTGAATTCGCCATGGTCATGGATTCAACCCCATGTTGAGTTCCATGCTGAGTGTGCAGTCTGTTTAAGATTCTCTGTCTGCCCCTCCCCACCCCCTGCTCACACACATGCTTATGTATACTCTTTTCTCTCTCTCTAAAAAAAAAATAATAATTTCTTATCCTGCATATTAATATTAAATGCCAAACATTGATGTTTGATATCCTTTTTCTAATACATAGATTATTAAGAATTTGGAACATGAATCTAAGCAGCTGAGAATTAAAATTTCAGAGCTCTTGAGAGAAATTTTGAATTGAACTTGGATGAATGAGAGAAACTTAATAAGCTGGAAAAACTGGTTTTACTAATATATGGCAATGGTAGAAAAAAATCTATGCCAAACCCTTATTTTGGAGATCTGTCCTGAATTTTTATACAAGGGGAGTAGAAATAAATTCTTAATCAGGAAAAAGAAAAAAGCATATTGAAGATATGTGTCTCTTATTTACAATTGCCTGCTTTTTTGTTGTTGACAAAAAAGAAAAATTTCTAGTTTAACTACTTGAAGGCAATTTGAATGATTTCCATTTTGGAAATCACGCAGTTTCATATTAAATAGTGAGTGGTAAGGTAGTGAGATGGAAGGATTCCATTCATTTGCATCATCAGATTGATTTGACCAATGGAATTCTTTTAAACTGTGTGGAAAACATTTTGCTCCCTTTATCCTTTGGCAGAGGCAGACATTGTGGTTCCCTATTGAAGTTTGGGTGGGTTGTGTAAACAGAAACAGTAGACAGAGAGACAGCCTCTGACAGTTGGAAGGAACCACTGAGATCTTAGCAGGAGATCATTGACACTGAGGAGGGAGAATGGGATGGGATGGGGCTGTTAGAGAAATTTAAGGGAGGAATTAAGCCATGTGGACACAAGTGAGGAATGCAAATGTTCAGAGTAGGATGATAGTTCTTCCTCAAGAAAAGAAGCCAAATATTTCAGGTTGAGGTCCCTGAAAAATTTTGCTTTTGATAAAACAAACAAAAGTTACTCTTCATATTGAACCTTCATTTCCTTTTGTGACATGTCATCAATGATTTGTGATGTGGATGAGCATGTGATGTGATTCTCAGTGAATCGTTCTATTTCACATGATGTGTAACCTTGGGCAAGATCTTTAACAGCTTTTTGCCTCAGTTTCCTCATATATAAAATGGGATTGGGGAGATTAATTGAGCTATGTCTAAAGTGCTTATTATCATTGTTGCCAAAGTATAAGCAGTGTGTGTTAGGTGTCATAATAATTATTGTCATCATCATCTTATTTCAGTAGATTAAGAAATCCTCTTGAAGAGGAAGCTATTTGCTTCCTCTAAAACCTTAGTTATATATGATGTATTTTTATATAAATGAATCAATAATGAATTGTTAAGTGTTTAAGGTGATTTATAGTATGTCTGTGTTACCCCTGAAAAATTAATTTTTGAAAAATATTAGTCACTGTGGATGATTTCTATTTTCTTAGCATTTTTCCAGATTAAAACATGAGCCAATAAATGTCATGTAAAAAACATAGCCACCTGGAGCTGTTTAGTGTAGGGGCAAAGAATTATACACATCTCTGATCCCTAAGGGCATTATTATATTATAAAACTGTACAGTAATGTTTGGTGGTAGTCAGCCCCTGAGTCATCCAAATTTTAGGATGCTTTTTCAAAAAGACAGGGAATTGTGTCATTGCTTTTGAAAAAGATTTCCATTATGAGTACATAAGCAAATTTTGACACTTAAAATTGCTCTGTAAAAAAATAAAATTACTCTGTGAGTTTAGCAACTTCCATTAGGTCTAGTGTATTCTTAGGTGCATTGAAATGAAAGATTCATTTTTTTTTTCTTAAGGCTTATTTATCTTTGAGAGACAGAGAGAGAGCACGTGAGAGAGCAAGAGCAGGGGAAGGGGAGAGAGAGAGAAAGAGGGAGACACAGAATCTGAAGGAGGCTCCAGGTTCTGAGCTGTCAGCACAGAGCCTGATGCAGGGCTCGAACCTGCAAACCTGAGTTGTGACCTGAGTCACACACACACACAGTCATGACCTGAGTTGATGTCAGGTGCATAACTGACTGAGCCACCGAGGCATCCCTTGTGAAGTTTTTTATAGCCTTCAAGTTAGCAGGAGAGAAGTAAACCTTTAATTTTCCTTCCAGACTTCATTTTCCTCTTGTCTTTTCTAATATTGTCCATGATGTGTTATAGGGCAATGATGATTTGAAGCTATCTTGTCTTTTGTTTATTTTTGTTTTGTTTAACCTATTGATCTTTTGGGGTTTTTCTTATGGGAAGTTTGTTTTGTTTTCTTGTATAATACCACCATTCATCCAGCAAATGCCTTTTCTTTTGAAGAGCAAAGTGGAAGATGGATTATGTCAATGCAAAATGAACAAACCTTTTAGAGTTTCTAAGAAAAGGAAGAGAGTTTTATTCAAGCCCAAGTTAGGAAAGCTACCTGGAATACACAGTCTTCATAAAGACGAGAGTGCTCTAGCAAAGGAACATTTGGTCATATACATTTTTTACATACAAATCATTAGACAAAAGATATTTCAGAAAGTTACAGACTTCATGTTAGGTTTCTCCATATGCAGGGTTGGTGTGACATTAATCTTATGGGAACCAGGGAAGTTTCTTCTTTTTTTATCTTTTGTGTTCAGAGTGCTCCTTTTTAGTTATTTTCTTTAATGAAGCAGATGTACAGTGTGAGCTTGGGCCACAAATAGAGCCCATGCTTTGAGGTTTTGTGGAGTCATTTTGACCTTGGTAACTGTTAAAAATATAGCTTTCCTAGGGGGCCAGGAGGAGGGCCCACAAATGTTAAATTTCCTTTATCAGTGGTAATTACGATTTTTGTATTTAATGTTTTATTTATTTCTGAGAGAGAGAGAGAGAGATAGCGTGAGCAGGGGAGGGTCAGAGAGAGAGAGGGAGATACAGAATCTGAAGCAGGCTCCAGGCTCTGAGCTAGCTGTCAGCACAGAGCCTGACACAGGGCTTGAACCCACAAACCATGAGATCATGACCTGAGCCAAAGTTGGACACTTAACCGACTGAGCCACCTAGGCACTCCACGATTTTTATATTTAGCTACTGAAGCTATTATATTAGGAGTACTAGAAATAATAGAAAATTCCCTTATTTAGACATGACTTGAGAACTGCATAGTAGGTGTTCAGGTAAATGTTTAGTGAATGATAGGTAAATGAATCATATGTAGATGAAACCATATTTAGAAGAAAGCAGTACCTTTCTTACTTTCCTTCTCAGGAGCAAGGGAGTGTTTCCTGGAAGCCTGCACTCTAAAATGTATCTCCTTCTTGGCCAGGATACAGTCATTGACAAGGGGTATGGGATTACCCTGATTGACTTAGGGGGAATAGGTGTTTTGGGTGTAAACTATTGGTTATAAAAATAATACGTGAGTATCATAGGAAATTTGGAAAATAATGAAAGCATAATGTAAAACATTTTAAAACTAGCATCACATAGAGATAACTGTTGTTAACAGTTAACATTGTGGTGTTTAGCTTTCCAGTTTTTAGTTATATTATATATATTTGTATACAGTCATCTTGTACATAGTGTTTTATTGTCTTAAATTTTGCCATCTAACACAACCATGTTTTCATGCCACTGAACCATGTTCTTCCAAAACGATTGGCTCATTGTGTTCTTCCATATGGCTATATTAAAAATTATTTAAGTAATTGCTGATTGTTAGAGATTTAGATCATCAGTAGTTTTTCACTATGTATATGGTGAACATCTTTTGGTGTCAGCCATAAGGAAAGTGGGTGAAAGGGCCTAAACATTTGGCAAAGCTTTGGTATATTTTCTGGTCACCCTCCAGAAAACCTGTACCATTTACACTCTCACAAATCTGTATATGAATGGCTATTTAACTGTATTCTTATCAACACTGGGGATTATTTTGTAATTACTAGTTTTATAGACAAAATGTGATATTCTTTTGTTTTTGTCTGCTCTTTTGATTATGAGTATTAATGTATATTTGAAATCAGTAGATATCTATTGAATAAAAGAATAAATATGTTTCTTGATGTGTAGATTATTCACATCCTTTACATGGCATTATTTTTACTTTTTATTGTGATATACATAAAATAAAGAACCTAAAGTATATCAACATACTCTTAAGTATAAAACTCTATAGGGTTTTTGATATTCTATTTTTTTTGTTATTCTAAATGTGAGTTTACCAAATTTATGATATTATAATAATTTTAAATTATAGTATCTCAGAGCCTGCTGGTTTGCTGAGTTATTCCATCATAACATCCTACTGGCTATAGATTTCACCTTTGATACTGAATGAGAAATAAATTATTTCTTTCCAGATTCCTTTGTTACTTAGTAAATGTCTGTGACTCTTCCTCACACCTCTTTGCTTTGGCAACATAACATTTTATTTATCTTCACGTTTTCCAGGTATCAAAATCTTTATAGAAATAATTTTAAATTATTTTCTTACTTCTTGGCTTAGATTCTTTTTTCTTTTTTAACTATAATCGTGTGTGTATGTATGTGATTGAGTAAATGACATTTACCTGTGTTATTAATGGTAATAATTATTATGCGTTGTTAGTATTTTTCTCATTTAATCTTCTCTTTTGGTCCTATGATATTAGTATCATAGAGAGATGAAATATTTTGGGCCACACAGCTAATAGTGGTTGAGTTGGGATTGGAATCTAGTTTGTTAGTGATGTGTTTGGATTTCAAATTATAAACTATACTGTGTTTGGTCTTGCATGTAGAAAAAGGATGAACTGAGATTTCCAAGTTATGTTGAAATTTATAATTTATTTAAATCTGGTTCTTTTTCTCAAGTAGACTCTTCTCCCTTTTATTTGCAGCTAGAAAAATAAAAGACCTCAAATATAATTTAATAAACCAATAAGAACCATAGCACTTTTATAGTCATTTTTGTTGTAAATTAGTGTTTATACAACCCATGACTTGACAGCTAACCAAACCATTTTATATTACCATATTTTGAATGTAGCAGGAACTGGCTTAGCAGTCGTGAAACCTCTGACTCTAATATTTGTGGTAGAGTAAAATAAACAATTTTGGGGCATTCAAGCTTGTGTGGCACGCAGCCTGTCCAAGATATTGATGCTTATATTCATTGTTGACTCCCTTGCTTTCATGAGCAGTTTTGCTGACATTTAGGCTTGACAAGAGGTATTATTTCTACCTAGTGGAGAAATTTTGGAGAAACTGTCAGCTTCTTTTTTTAGAAATGATATCTAACATTGCTTGAATGCTTACAATGTACCAGGCACAGATCCAAGTTCTTTTTCTATATTGACTCATTTTAAAATTCACAGTAGCCCTGGGGCACCTGGGTGGCTCAGTCAGTTAAGCATCTGACTTCAGCTCAGGTCATGATCTCACAGTTTGTGAGTATGAACCCTACACTGAGACCCACATCGGGCTCTGAAGCAGGCTCCAGGCTCCGAGCTGTCAGTGAAGAGTCTGTGTCTCCTCTCTCTACCCTTCCCCTGTTTGCATTCTCTCTCTCTTCAAAATAAATAAGCATTAAAAAAAAAAATCACAGTAGCCGTATTAGGTTTTTTCTTATCTTACAGATGCCAAAACTAAAGAACAGACAGGTTAAATAACTTCCCAAGGTCACAAGGCTAGTATATGGCAGAGTGGGGATTCAGACTGTGGCCATCTACCTCCAGAGTCAGCCTCCTTCATCACTCTGTTATACTGACATTTATTAGATGGAAAGAAGGAGGCAGGGGTGACTCATAATAGCCGTTCACGTTTTTGGAAAGGTTTGACTTTATGCCTAGTAACAGCTCAAAATAGTTAAGCAATTGCCATTCATTAAATTCTTAACTAATATAAAAAGAGTTGTCTTGTACCTAATCTTATGGTGGAACATAATGAATAAAGCATTTTTTTTGTGTGTTTACATAAATTTAGGTAAGCTTGCATTCCCAGTAAGCAAAATGGCTCCCTAGAGAGAGTGTTTAAAACAAAACTTTGAAGAGTGGCTATAGGCAGCATTTGTCTTTTATATCTTCTCATTTCATTCACCACTGGCATGTTGGTCCTTTCTGCCTTTCCCATTACTAGGTGGGGTACCCAGGCATCTTTACTCACTGTCAACAAGTCCCTTCTAAGACATTCATATTAATATTTAAAAGTATGGGATGCCCTGTCTTTGGGCATTTACATTTAACAAAAAAAAAATCAAGGCCAAGCCCTAGGATTACTTTTGAGATTTGCCTCACTCCTTCCTGAAGCTCAGATTTCTCCTTCTCATTCTCGTCTCTCTGTCATCAGTCTGTGTTGTTCTGTTGCCAAGTCTAGGTCTCGAGAAGGAGGCTTGGGCAGCCCAAGTTACCACCAGTGACATGCTGATAATGATAATGGTGAATGATTGGAAGTGATTCATTGTAGAGCGCTGTTTTGATCTCACCTTCCTCTTCTTCCCATGGTTGAAATCTAGTGAGTGGTTTTTATCTTTGGGCATTTAATATTACCCTCCATCCTGTACCAGTCTTCCTCACTGTCTCTCATCACAACTACTGAGGTAAATGAATTAGATTAAACTGAAAATTCCAACCCAGTTTTTGAAAATAGCTGATTGTGTAGTTTTTCCATTTTGCCAGTCTGTTGCTTAAAGTGGCCCTTGGTCAGTTAATAACCGGTCAGTTCAGATGTGGCACAGTTGGTACCACAATTTGTTCCTAAGGCAGTAGTGTGTGGTAGAATCAGGTGTCACTAGCAGGCCTAGGGGAGAATATGGAGTTAGGATCATAAGTAACATGTAAAGCGGTAGAGGGATCCAGAGACATAAATCTCTCCCTATTCTTCGTCTTTTGCAGAGGCTCTCTTATTATCCCTTTGGTCTTAGAGCTTCTGCTTTGGTAATGGTTAAGATCAGTCTACCAAGCCAAAGACATGGTGAGAATGTGAGCCTAGGTTTTTAAAATGGCATGGGCCTAGGCTTTTATGTTACGTTGTGTGTGTGGAGATGGGATGTTTTACACAATTGAAAATCTGCAAGGACAGAGAGTCAGTCCTGACAAATGTGTTGCATGATGGCCAGAGGAAGAAGAGCCCTCTGAAGGACTGCCTTAGAAGGAGCTGTTGGAGAAAGGAAGAGTAGTGTTCATGAAACCGAGGGAGGAGGGCCTGTATAGGGCAAGCACTAAATTCTTTGTTACTACAGAGAAGGCAAACAAGGTAAGGCCTGAACAGTTAATATTGGACTTGTCTCAGGAGGTTTGATAGCACAGAGTTGCTGTTGATCTTTGCTCACAAATCTTCAACATGATGGTGGGAGCAGAAGTCATTTCTGGAAACTGAGGAACAAACAATTACTGAGGAAATGAAGACAGCAGTGAGTGACTGTAGACTGTTCTTTCAGGAAATTTGACTGTGAAGGAAAAGAAGGAAGTAGGATGACATGATCAAAGAAAAGGTTTTCACTTTATTCTTTTTCAGGATGGGGAAAGAGGTTAATAATAGGCCAAGAGAAAAGTAGGTGATGGACAGGGAGAAAAGTCTTAACTGAGATGGGAAGGAATAGGAGTAATAGAGCATCGATGGGAAAAGACAGGGGTCCCAGAGACCTCAGAGAAGGGTGCAGTTTCAGCTGGCAATGAGGCAGGGGTGGGGAAGTTGAGGACATTCTAGAAAATTCATAGGGTGGAGAAACTGCTTCTGAATGAGTACAATACAGTGAATACAAGAATATAGGTAATAGAGTTTCAAAAGATTTTATAAAATGCATAGAATTTAAGATTATACATTTAAAGTTTTTTCTGAATTGAGTTCTTTTAAATTATTCCTAATATACAGTTGATTAAAGTGATAAACATTTTACAAATTTTGAAAATAATCTGTTAAACATAAAAGTAAAATTTTATGTAAACTGCAGCTCTTGATGGATGGGGTGGTGGTGATATTTTCCTTGAGAAGTTTATCACTGCTAATCTTTTCAGTGGTCCCTGTTTGGAGCCCTGGATTTAACATTTTAGCACGGTTATGTACCTCAGGGAGAGTCAGTTGGAGTAATAGTCAGGAATGGCTTCTGTAAAGGGAAAACACACTTCCCTTCCTGTACCTCTCCTCTGCCTTTAATATTGTACTCACAGAGTACTTTATTTCACTTCTCACACTTCTGGGCACCAAATGTGTAGGGGTTTCCCCACACCAAGCAATTCTCAGACACCAGCTGGAGATAGTGTCAGATTGCACAGGTTAAGACCTGGATCCTACAAGATTGCCCCTCCTCCTCACCCTTGAGACAGATTACAAGACCAGTTGTCATCTACACTTCTGACCTACCAGCTGTAAATTGAAGGTTCCCATGATCCCCTCCTTGGGTTCAGTTTATTTGCTAGAGCAGATCATAGGACTCAGGAAAACAGGTTTACTTGCCAGATTACTGGTTTATTACAAAGGATATCAAAAGAAACAGATGAATAGCCAGATGAAGAGATACAAGCAGGGTCCAGAGGGTACCTAGAACAGGACCTTCAGTCTCTATGGAGTTTGGTGTATACCACCCTTCTGCATGCGGATATGTTCTTTTTTACCAACACGGAAGCTCTCCTAAACCCCGAAGTTCAGGGATTTTTATGGAGATTTTGTTATGGACCCATGATTGATGAAATCATTGGCCATTGGTGATTGATTCAGCCTCCAGCCCCTCTCTCCTTCTTGGAGGTATGTGTGGAGGGGTAAGACTGAAAGTTCCAACCCATGAATCATGATTGGTTCCCCTGGCAACCAGCCTGTATCCTTAGGAGCTTTCCAAAAGCATTAACAGAGACTCAAGTGTGGCTGAAAGTGGCTTATTATAAATAACAAAACACCCATTTCACCTTTAAGGCTGTGAAGCTATTTCAGTAACCAAGAACTAAAGACCAAATATAACAAAGATGTTCCCATTATTCTTATCACTTAGGAAATTCCAAGGGTTTGGGAGTTGTGAGCCACGAACATTGGATAAAGACCAAAAAACATATTTCTTACTTCACAGTATAGCATCACAACTTTCTTCTGCAAAGTGGGAGAGAAATGATTATGACAGGAGAGGGAGGAAAACAGGGGCTTAGACTTCAGTTGTTCTTGCAGAGTTTTTAGGAATGAGAATGATGCCAAATTCATATATTTTATAAATGTTTTATATATTTCTGAGAGAGAGCGAGAGAGACAGACAGACAGCATGGGCAAGGGAGGGTCAGAGAGAGAAGGAGATACAGAATTTGAAGCAGTCTCCAGGCTCTGAGCTAGCTGTAAGCACAGAGTCTGATGCAGGGCTTGAACCCACGAACCATGAGATCATGACCTGAGCCGAAGTTGGATGCTTAACCAACTGAGCCACCCAGGCGCCCCACCCAAATTCATATTTTGAAACCTTATCCCCAAAGTGACGGTATTTGGAGGTAAGGTTTTGGGAGATGATTAGGTCATGAGGATGGAGCATTTATGAGTGGAATTACTCCCTTATAAAAGAGGACCTAGAGAGCCTCTTAGTCCCTTCTGATGGGTGAATACACAGCAAAAAGATGGCTGTCTGTAAACTAGGAAGTAGGTCTATACTAGCTGAATCTATGGCATCTTGAACTTGCACTTCCCAGCTGTCAGAACTGTAAGAAATACGTTTCTGTTATTTATAAGCCACCCAGTTTGTGGTATTTTTTTAAACAGTTGCCTGAACAGAGTAAGAGTACATAAGAAAGTTGAAGAACTAGAAATTGACCTTAAAACTAATTGTGCCTGTGTATTCCTTAGAAAAATCTCTGTATATCTCCAGTAGGAAGTATACCTCAAATTTAAAGCAGTAGCATAGGCTTAAGACTGGAAGTGTGGCAATGACAAGGCTGTGTCAAGGTCATCTCCCTCTCTTCAGTGTGTTTGTTTTTATTGCTCTATAATACATGGCTTAAAATTTTTTTTTCTTAATGTTTATCTGAGAGAGAGAGAGAGAGAGAGAGAGAACTCAAGTAGGGGAGGGGCAGAGAGAGAGGGAGACACAGAATCTGAAGCAGCCTCCAGGAACTGAGCTGTCAGCACAGAGCCCGACACAGGGCTCCAACTCAAAAACCGTGAGATCATGACCTGAACCCAAGTCAAATGTTTAACTGACTGAGCCACCCAGGTGGTGACTTTGTAATACATGGGTTTTGAGTGTCCTCAAATCATTCTAGGTTTAGGTCGGTAAGTGATTGATATAAGGTCTGAGTCTCCTCACTTGTGAACCTACGAATTTGAGTTTAGTCAATCCCTAAACTTGCTTCCAGTTCAAAAACTAAGATTTTATGACCCAATTATTTGTATAGGCTGACCTTGAATTTGGTAATACATAAAGACTGAGACAGTTTCACCTCCTTTCCTTTTTTTAATGAAAGGTAGATCTAACTAATTTTTGTCTTCTATACTATGATGTGTTGAAAATTATTATTTGATTGTTTGAACTCTGGAATAATTTTTGGACTCTGTTCGTAAAGTATTTTGGTAAAAAGGTCATCTCTCAAGATATTAAAAATTAAGTTATATTCCTTATATATAAGAAATGCTGGCAGATCTGCTTTTTTATTTTTTCATTTGCTGTTGGTATGCTACATATTTAGCTGTTGATTGTGGATGACATTTTGTTAGAGCACTAATGTTTCCAATTAATGATAACCCAAGTTCACAGACCTGTGTCCAACTTGATGTCACAGGGATTGTCATTTCTCTGAATTTTAAGACTCCTTCTTCTCTCCTATCTACAAATATAGTGAAAGAAACTAAAGAGTCTGAGCCAAGCAGCAAGGGGGGAAGCAAAAAACAAAAAAATAGAATAACTTCTACAGAGAAGAAAAAAATATTTTGATATCTAGGAGAAAGTGAAATAAATGAAAAGACTTGTTGGCCAAAGATTTTAAAAAATATGAGAATAAGTGGTAGATATTTACTGAGTAAACAAACATTCAAGAGATAAACCATTTTTAAAAAATTTAAGTAGGTTTCAGGTACACAACTATATAATTCAACATTGTGTACACTACAAAGTTATCACCAAAAGTCTGGTACCATCCATCACCATACAGTTGACACCCTTCACCCATTTTGCCTACTCTCTTCTCTTCTAGTAACCATTAGTCTATTCTTTGTATCTATGAGTTTTTGTCTTGTTTTGTTTATTTCTTTAGATGTTTTAGATTTCATATCTGAGTGAAATCATATGGTATTTATCTTTTTTCATCTGACTTATTTGACTTAGTGTAATACTCTTGGGGTCAAATTGTCACAGATGGCAAGATTTCATTTTTTTTTTATGGCTGAGTAGTATTCCATTGTATAAATGTTGCCCATCTAAACAAGCTGGATAAACAATCCATTCATTTATCAGTGGACACTTAGGTTGCTTTCATATCTTGGCTATTGTAAATAATGCTACAGTGAACATAGGAGAGAATATAAGTTTTTAAATTAGTGTTTTTTATTCTTCGGAAAAATACCCAGAAGTAAAATACTGAGTCATATGGCAGTTCTATTTAATTTTATAGGAATGCTTTACATAGTAGCTGCACAAATTTATAGTCCCACCAGTAGTGTACGAGTGTTCCCTTTTCTCCACATGCTTGTCAACTCTGGTTATTTCTTGTTTTTCTTACTGAAGCCATTTTAACATGTAAGGTGATATCTCACTATGGTTTTGATTAGTATTTTCTTAATAATTAGTAATGTTGAGCATATTTTCATGTGCCCATTGCCCATCTGTTATGTCTGTTCAGATCCTCTGTCCGTTTTTTTAATTGGGTTGTTTTTTTCTTGTTGAATTATATGAGTTCTTTACATATTTTGTATATTAACTCCTTTTTGGTTATATGATTTGCAAATATCTTCTCTCATTCAGTAGGTTGCCTTTTTGTCTTGGTGATGATTTCCTTGGCTGTGCAGAAGCTTTTAAGTTTGATGTAGTGTCAACTGTTTATTTTTGCTTTGGTTTTGCCTTTGGAGTCAGATATATCACTTAGACTGATGTCAGAGAGCTTATTGCCTACGTTTTCTTCTATGAATTCTGTAGTTTCAGCTCTTACATTCAAGTGTTTGATAAATTTGGAGTTAACTTTTGTGTGTAGTATAGGACAGTGGTTGAGTTTCATTATTTTGCATATGCTGTCCAGTTTTCCCTGAACCATTTATTGAAGAGACCATCCTTTCTCTATCATATGTTCTTGGCTTCTTTGTCCTAGATTAATTGTACATATATGTGTGGATTTACTTGTGGGTTCTCAATTCTGTTTCATTGATTTGTATATTTGTTTTTGTTCCAATACCATACAATTTTGATTACTGTAGCTTTGTAGTATAGTTTGAAATCAGGGAAACTGAAATCTCCAGCTTTGTTCTTTCTCAAGGTTACCTGATTATTCAGAATCTCTTATTCTTCTATACAAATTTTAGAATTATTTGTGTTAGTTCTGTGAAGTATGCCATTTGAATTTTGATAGGGATTGCATTGAATCTGTGGATTGTTTAGGGTGGTTATGGACATTTTAACAGTGTTCTAATCCATAAGCATGAAATGTATTTGTTTATTTGTAATTCAGTTTCTTTCTTCATTGTCTTATAGTTTTAGGTCTTTTGTGTAGTGTGTATAGTTTTAGGTCTTCTAGTGTATAGGTCTTTTGCTTTTTTGTTAAATTTATTCATAGATATTTCATTCTTTTTGATGCAGTTGTAAATGGGATGGATGACTGTATACTGATTCATTTAAAATTTTTTAAAATGTTTTTATTTGTTTTTAAGAGAGCTCAAGTGGGGGAGGGGCAGGGAGAGAGGAATACACAGAATTTGAAGCAGGCTCCAGGCTCTGAGCTGTCAGCACAGAGCCTGACACGAGGCCTAAACTTACAAACTGTGAGATCATGACCTGAGCTGAAGTCAGACACTTAACCAACTGAGCCACCCAGGCGCCCATATATATTGATTTTTCATCCTGCAACTTTACTGAATTCATTAATTTGTTCCAACAGTTTGTGTGTGTGTGTGTGTGTGTGTGTGTGTTTGTGCGTGTGAAATCTGAAGGGTTTTTCTATATATATATCATATCATCTGAAAACAGTGACATATTACTTAGTCCTTTCCAATTTGGAGGTCTTTTATTTCTTTTTCTTGCCTAATTGCTATGACTTGGACTTTGAAGACTATGCTTAATAAAAGTGGTAAGAGTGGGGCATCCTTGTTTGGCTCCTATTCTTAGAGGAGACCCTTCAGCTTTTCATTATTGAGTATGATATTATCTGTGCATTTGTCATATATGGCCTATATTATATTGAGGTATATTCCCCATGTGCCCACTTTGTTGAGAGTTTTTATCACAAATGGATGTTGAATTTTGTCATTTGGGTTTTTTCACCTATTAGATGATCATATAATTTTCATCTTTAATTTTGTAATTTTATGTATCATGTTGATTGATTTGTGAATGTTGTGCCATCCTTTCATTCCTGACATAAATCCCTTGTGATTGTGATGAACATCCTTTAAATGTATTGTTGCACTGGGTTTGCTAATGTTTTGTTGAGGGTTTTTGCATCTGTATTCACTAAGGATATTGGCTATAATTTTCTCTTTCTATGGTGTCCGAGTGTGATTTTAATATCAGGGTAGTGATGGCCTAAAATGTGTTCAGAAACTGTCTCTCCTTTTCAATTTTTTGGTAGAGTTTGAGAAGGATAGATATTAAATCTGCTTTGAATGTTTGTTATAATTTGCCAGTGAAACAGGTTCTGAAGTTTTGTTTGTTGGTAATTCTTTGATATTGTTTCAGTCTCTTTACAGTCTATTCAGATTTTCTATTCCTTCATGATTAGTGTTGGAAGATTATATTTCTAGGAGTTTATCCATTTCTTCTAGGTTGTCCAGCTTGTTGGCATACAATTGTTCATAGCAGTCTTTTATGATCCTTTGTATTTTTGTGGTATCAGTTGTAATTTCTCTATCGTTTTATGAGTTTACTTATTTGAAACCTCTATTTTTCATGGTAATTCTAGCTAGAGTTTGGCAATTTGTTTATCTTTTCAAAAAACGAACTCTTAGTTTCATTGAACTTTTCTACTGTTTTATTTTTTGTCTCTATTTCATTTGTTTTCACTCTGATCTTTATTATTTCCTTTCCTCTACTAATTTCCAGTTTTGTTCTTTTCTTTATACTTCTTTTAGATATAAAGTTGAGATTTTTCTTGGTTAAAATTTTTTTTTAAATGTTTATTTAGTTTTGAGAAAGAGAGAGAGCGAGCAAGCACACTGGGAAAGAGCAGAGAGAGGGAGACAGAGGATATGCACTGTCAGCTCAGAGCCCCATGTGGGACTTGAACTAAAAAACTGTGAGATCATGACCCGAGTCAAAGTCAAATGCTTAATGGAGTGAGCCACCCAGGTGCTCTGAGATTTTTCTTGTTTCTTGAGGTAGACCTGTTACTGACTTCCCTCTGAGAATCACGTTTGCTGTATCATATTTCTGTTTTCATTTTTGTCATATCTGGTATGTTGTATTTCTGTTTTCATTTGTCTGTAGATATTTTTTGATTGTTCCTTTTGTTTCTTTAGTGGCCCATTGGTTGTTCAGTAGCATCCTGTTGAATATCCATGGTTTTTGTTTTTTTCCCATTTTTTTTGCTTGTAATTAAATTCTAGTTTCATACTGTTGTGATCAGGAAAGATGCTTGATATGATTTCATTTTTCTTGAATTTATTGAGACTTGTTTTGTGGTCCAACATGTGCTCTGTCTTGCAGAATGTTGCACATTCATCTGTGAAGAATGTGTATTCTTTTGCTTTGGATGGATTGTTCTAAATATATCTCGTAAGTCCATCTGGTCTAATATGTTGTTTAAGGTCCATTTTTCCTTATTGATTTTTTTCATCTGGATTATCTATCTATTGATGAAAGCAGGGTATTAAGGTCTTCTCTGTTATTATATTTCTTTCAGTTTCTTCTGTTAAGTCTTCTGTTAATATATACTTCATATTTTTAGGTGCTTCCATGCTGGGTACAAATGTATTTATAAGTGTTGTGTCTTCTTGCTGGATTGATCTCTATCATTATATAATGATCTCCTTTTTCTTTTATTACAGTATTTGTTTTAAAGTCTATTTTGTGGGGGTGCTGAGTGGCTCGGTTGGTTAAGCGGCCGACTCTTGGTTTTGGCTCAGGTTGTGATCTTGCACTGCATTGGGCTTCACGCTGATGTTGTGGAGCCTGCATGGTATTCTGTCTTTCAGAATAAATAAATAAACTTAAAAAAAGTAGTCTATTTTATCTGATGTGATATAAGTCTTTCAATTTTATTTGCACAGAATATTTTTTCTATCCCTTGACTTTCAATCTATGTTTGTCCTTACTTCTGATGTGAATCTCTTGCAGGCAGCATGTAGGTGGATCTTTTTTTTTTTTAATCCATTCAGCCTTTCTAATGTCTTTTGATTGGCAAATTTAGTCCATTTACATTTAATTATTAATAAGCATGTACTTATTGCCATTTTGTTAATTGTTTTCTGGCTGTTTTTTTAAATTCCTCTTTGTTCCTTTCTTCTTCTCTTGTTCTCGTTGTGTTTTGATGGCTTTGATGTTATGTTTAGGTTCCTTTTACCTTTTTCTTTCTGTATTTGCTTTAAGTTTTTCTCCTGTGTCTACTGAGGTTCACTTAAAATAATATTTGTAAATAACAGTCTATTTTAAGTTGATAGCAATGTAATTTGAAACACATTCCAAAGATTTACCTTTTTACTACTCCCATGTATTATATTTTTTGATGACATATTTTACATCTTTTTATTTTATGCTTTCCTTAACTAATTTTTGTAATTTTAGTTGACAATTTTTATCTTTTCATCTTAATGCGTGCTTTGTTAAGTGACTTACTATCTTTGTTATATGTTTGCCTTTTAAAGTGAGATTTTTATTCTCATATGTTTTCTTGTTAGAGCCATTTCTTTTCTGCTTAAAGAGAACCCTTAACATTAATTGTAGGGCCTGTTTAGTGGTGATTAACTCTTTTTGCCTTTTGCTTGTTTGGAAAGCTTTTAATGTTTCCTTCAATTCCAAATGATAACCTTGCTAGGTAGACAAGTCTTAGTTGGAAACTTTTTTCTTTCAGCACTTTGAAGATGTTGTGCCACTTCCTCTGGCAGTAAAGTTTCTGCTGAAAAGTTTGCTGATAGCCTTATTGAGTTTCCTTTATAGGTAACAAGGTGTTTTTCTGTTGCTGCTTATAGGATTCTCTCTTTATTCTTAACTTTTACCATTTTATTTATAATATTTCTTGGTGTAGACTTCTTGGAGTTCATTGTATTGGGAACTTTCTGGGTTTCTTGGACATGGACATCTGATTCTTTCCTCAGTTTAAGGGAAAATTTATTATTTTTCAAATAGTTTTGCTGATTCTTTGTCTTCCTCTTCTGGTATCCCTATAATGTGAATGTTATTCCACTTTGTATTGTCCCAAAGGTGCCTTGAGGCATTTTAACTTTTCTAAATTCTGTTTTGATTTTGCTCCTCTAAGGAAATTCTATTACTTTATCTTCCAGTTTATGGATTTGTTCTTCTACTTCACCCACTCTGCTGTTGACTGTCTCTAGTGTTTTTCAGTTCAGTTGTAACTTCTGTTTGGTACGTTATTTTGTTTATTTTTTTAATCTTTTTGGTTGAGTTCCCACTTTGCTCATCTGTACTTCTCCTGAGTCCAGTGAGCATCTTTATAACTAATACTTTGAACTCAGGTAGATTGCTTATCTCCATTTTATTTAGTTCTTTTTCTGAGGTTTTGTCTTGTACTTTTGTTTGGAACATATTCCTCTCTTTCTTCATTTTGCCAACTCTCTGTGTTTGTTTCTTTTTTTTTTTTAAAATTTTTTTAATGTTTTATTTGTTTCTAGGAGAGAGAGAGACAGCATGAGCAGGGGAGGGTCAGAGAGAGAGGGAGAGACAGAATTGGAAACAGGCTCCAGGCTCTGAGCTGGCTGCCAGCACAGAGCCCGACGCGGGGCCTGAACCCACGAACCGTGAGAACATGACCTAAGCGAAAGTCGGACGCTCAACTGACTAAGCCACCCAGGCGCCCCTCGCTGTGTTTGTTTCTATGTCTTAGGTATGCCAGCTATTTCTCCCAGTCTTGAAGATGTGTGGCCATATGTAGGACATATCCTATGAGGCCCAGAAGTGCAATCTCCCTTGATCACAAAGCCAGGAGATCAAGGGCTGCCCCTGTGTCAGCTCTTTGTGCTCTCTTGTTGTGGTGGAGCCATGGCTGTGGTGTGTTGGAGGGTGGGGCACATCCATGACTACTGTGGTTCACTGATAGTTGAGACTGTCTCCTGACTGACTCTAAGGCATGTCTACAAATGCTGTGGATCACTAATGGTAAGGCTGGCCCTCTACCCAGCCATGGGGCAAGTCAGTGACTGCTGAGGTGTCTTGGTATGTAGGGACCTCAGCAAGGCACACCCACTGGCATTAACAAGTTGGAGGGAGAATTCCAAAATGGCACCCACTAGTGCTGATATTAGTGAGGTAGACTGAGTTTGTAGAAACTACTCCCACCAGTCTTTCAGTTCCCAGGGAGAGTCCTTGCTGTTTTCTGTCTTTCCAGTAGATACTTTAAGGTTAGTAAATGAGGTTTCTTTACTTGTCTATGCACCTTTCAAATTGGTAGTTTTGCACTGGTATCCTGGTTGACTGAGATTGTGCAGGACCATTTTAAGAGGAGGTTTTCTGTTCCCTATATTTTTATAGTTTTTCCTGAATATAATCCTTATTGATTTTCAACACCTGGTATATTGGGTTTATTTCCTCTTGTGTATAGGATTGAGAGTTGATGTGCCTCATGTGGAACCTGAATCCCTTGCTCCTTGGGAAAAGTTCTGTATCTTTGTTTTCCCCCCTAATTGTGACTGCACATAGCTGGGTGGTAGGTTTTCCTGGTGAATCTGTATCTCTGCTTCTCTTTCCTATCTCAGTGCTGTCCTTTTATCCTTTGTTATGGAGATTCTGTTCATTTGTTTTTTGAGTTCCTTTCAGAGAGAATTATTCCATATGTAGTTGTAGTCTTGTTGTATCCATAGGAGGAGGTAAGATCAAGATCTTGTGACATTGCCATCTTGAACCCAACCTGAGAAACCATTTATTACTGGAACTTTTTAGATTGTAAATTCTGGCACATAGTAGCTTTTTTATTACCTGAGTTGGCAAAGCATCTTTTGATAAAGAGCCTAAGATTTTTCTCCCCTGAAAGAGTGCCAGGAACAATTATCTTCTTCTTTATAGTTGATTTGTGTTTAGCTTTTGTTCAAATTGAGTCATGATTTGTTTGCCAGTTTGGGGATGGCCATGAAAAAATATAGAGTCAGTTGGTGACAAACTTGTATTTGTTTTTCATGCTTCTATAATAGATTACCACAAACTGAGTGGTATTAAAGAGCACAAATTTCCTGTATTACACTATTGGAGGGCACAATTCGGAAATCAGTTTCTCTGGGCTAAAATCAAGGTGTTAGCAAAGCTGATTCCTTCTGGAGACTTTAGGGGAGAATCTTTTTTCTTGGCTTTTACAACATCTAGAGATTACCCTCATTCCTTGGCTGTTGGCTCCTTATCACCCCCACCCTGCTTTCACTGTCACATCTTATTTTTTATATTCTTCTGTCTCTTTCCTTCCCATATAAAGACCCTTGTGATTACATTGAGCCACCTGGATAATACAGAATAATGCCCCCATCTCAAGATTCTTAATATTTGCAAAGTCTTTTTTGCCATGTAAGGTAACATATTCACAGGTTGTGGGCATCAAGACATCTTTCTTTGTCCTGCTTTTTTTTTTATCCATTGCTTTAGACTATATATTGCTTAATTGAATGAGTAAAGGTTAACCACCTTAAATATTCATGGAGCAGGTTGGAGGTGTTAAAAAAAAAAAAAGCCAATACGATAAAAGCAAACATAATTTAGAAAATAATGGAATTGGGGGATAGTCCTAGATTGCAGGTTTTTCCATCTGACTTTGGAGTTTAAAGAAGTAATATTGAGGATTAGATTTCAGTTCTTTTTCTAGTACAGAATATGGTGATCTTGAGGATTCTTTGTTAATCTAGGAAAGTTATGATTCAACCTATTTTAGAGTAAGCCCAGGGTTTTAGCTGAGGGAAGTAACCAAGTCCCTATAATCAGCTTTGGGTGGTTGTGGAATACCCAGTTTTGCTTGTCCCAGATTTATAATTCTAGTACAGTTTGTGATTGCTTCAGACATTGCCTAAAATTCTTTGACTCTAATAACAAATTTGAGTATCTTGCTTTAGGAGAGTCATTAGAGTAAAGGAAAAGTTTCGTCTTTCTGTAACTCCACTATAAACCCTTAAAACATTAGAAGTAAAATCACTTCTTGAGGGCATTCTTAATCTGCTGTTTTACATAATACTCTTTCTTAGTTTCTTTTTAAACAGCTTTATTGAGGTACAATTCCTCCGTTTAAAATGTATAATTCATGGGATGCCTGGGTGGCTCAGTCGGGTAAGTGTCCAACTTTGGGTCATGATATTGTGGTTCATGGATTCAAGCCCTGCGTCAGTTTCTGTGCTGACAGCTTAGAGCTGGGAGTCTGCTTTGGGGATTTTGTCTCCCTCCCTCTGTCCCTTCCCTGCTTGTGCTCTGTCTCTGTCTCTCAAGAATAAATTAACATAAAAAAAATAAAGTAAAATGTACAAATTCAGTATAGTTTAGTTTATTACATAGTTGGACAGCCATCACCAGAACCTAACTGTAGAACTTTTTCATCACCCCAGAAAGAAAACCTATACCCATTAGTAGTCACTCCTCATGTTTCTATCCCAGCTTTGGGCAACTAAGAATCTAATTTCTGTTTTATAGATTTGTCTATTCTTGTCACTTCATAACAATGAAATCATGTAATATGTGGTACTTTATGACTGGCTACTTCCACTTAGTGTGATGTTTTTTAAGATTTCATCCCTGTTGCTGATACACGTTGAATGTATCAGTATCTCATTCCATTTAACTGTTGACTAATATGCTATTGTGTGGATATAACACATTCCATTTGTCCATTTATCAGTTGGTGGACATTTGGATTATTTCCACTTTTGGCTATTGTAAATAGTGCTATGAACATTTGTGTACATGTATTTTTATGAATGTATGTTTTTAGTTCTGTTGAGTATATACCTCATAGCACAATTTCTGGGTCCTGTGGTAAGTCTGTGTTTAACTTTTAGAGGAACTGCCAGACTGTTTTCCAAAGCCTGCAGTGTATGATGGTTTTGATTTATCTACATTCTCATCAACAATTGTTATTATCTGACTTTTTGATTCTAACAATGTCAGGTGGTAGTGAAGTGGTATTGCATTGTGTTTTGGTTTGCATTTCTTGATGGTTAATAATGTCTAGCATCTTTTCATGTGCTTATCGGGCATTTGTATATTTTTTTTAGGGAAATGTATATTCAGATCCTTTGCATATTTGTGAATTTGGTTACTCATCCTTTTACTGTTGAATTTTTCTTTATATGTTCTCTGTACAAGTCCCTTATCGGACATATGATTTCCAAATATTTTTCTCCCATTCTGTAGGTTGTATTTTCACTTTTTTGATGGTGTCCTTTGAAATACAAAACCTACTCATTTTTATGAAGTGAAATTTACTTTTTCTTTTGTTGGTTTTGCTTTTGGTGCCGTATGCAAGAAACCATCATGAAATCCAAGGTCATGGAAATTTACCTCTGTATTTTATTCTAAGTTTTTTATAGTATTAACTTTACATATCAGTCTTTGATCCATTTTGAGTTCATTTTTGCATATGGCATAATATAGGAGTCCAATTTCATTCTTTTGCATGTGGCTATCCAATTGTTCCAGAATCATTTGTTGAATAGACTGTTCTTTCTGGAGATGGATATTCTTGGGCTTCTTATTGCAGATCAGTTGACCATAGATGTATATTTATTTCTGGATTCTCAGTTATGTTCTGTTGATCTATATGTCTGACCATGTATCACTACCATACTTCATTGATAACTGTTACTCTGTAGTAAGTTTTGAAATAAGGGAGTGTAAATCTTCCACTATCTTCTATTTTTTCAAAATTACTTTGTGTATCTAGGTTCCTTGAAATTTTTTTTTTAAGTTTTATTTATTTTTGAGAGAGAGATAGAGACAGCATGAGCAGGGGAGAGTCAGAGAGAGAGACACACACACACACAGAATCCGAAGACAGGCTCCAGGCTCTGAGCTGTCAGCACAGATGCGGATGCGGGGCTCAAACCCACAAACCGTGAGATCATAACCTGAGCTGAAGTTGGACACTCAACAGACTGAGCCACCCAGGCGCCCCTAGGTTCCTTGAAATTTCATAGGAATTTTAGAATTAGCTTGTCAAATTTTACAAAGAAGTCAGCTGAGATTCTGATAGTGATTGTGTTGAATATGTAGGTCTTTTTATGGAGTCTTGCCATCTTAAATATGTTAACTGTTCTGATTCATGACATGTATTTTCCCAGTTATTTAGTTCTTTCATTTCATTCAGTGGTGTTTTGTAGTTTTCATAGTGTAAACCTTGTACTTATTTTGTTAAAATTTTCCTGTTTTTATTCTTTTTGATGCTAATATAAATGAAATTTCTTTATTTCACTTTTAGATTGTTCATTAACTTGTATGTAAAAATCATATCCTGCAATCTTCCTAGCTCATTTATTAGTACTGTTTTCCTTTTGTGGATTCCTTCAGACTTTCTATACATGAGAACATATCATCTATAAATAGAGATAATTTTACTTCTTCTTTCCTCATCTTGATACCTTTTATTTACTTATTTATTTACTTATTTATTTATTTTTGTCTATTTGCCTTAGGTAGAATCTCCTGTACAGTGCTGTAGAGAAGTGGCATTGGTGAAAATCCTTATCTTGTATCTCATCGTAGGGGGAAATTATCCAGTCTTTCACCATTAAATAAGGTGTCACTTATGGATTTTTTGCATATGTCCTTTAGGAAATCCTTCTATTCCTAGTTTGTTGAGTGTTTTTATCATGGAAGGGTGTTGGATTTCATTGCACGGTCTTTCTGCATCTATTGAGATGATCATGTGATTTTTATTTTTTATTCTATTGCTATAATGTATTATGTTAATTGACTTTTCAGATATTAAACCAGTCTTGAATTCCGGGTAAATATGTTTGGTCATGGTATGTAATTCTTTTCATTTGTTACTTGATTTAGTTGGAAGAGTAGGTTATTGATTTGAGATCTTTTATTGTTTTATTTTTAATTAAAAATTTTTTTTAATGTTTATTTTTGAGAGAGAGAGAAAGAAAGAGCATGAATAGGGGAGGGGTAGAGAGAGAGGGAGACACAGAATCTGAAGCAGGCTCCAGGCTCTGAGCTGTCAGCACAGAGCCTGATGCAGGGCTCGAACCTACAGATTGTGAGATCATGACCTGAGCCAAAGTCCAACTCTCAACTGACTTAGCCACTCAGGTGCCCCTCATTGTTTTTAATACAGGCATTTACACTATAAATATTCCTCTGAACTCTGCTTTATTGCATCCCATAAATTTGGATATGTTGTGTCTTTATTTTCATTGAACTCAAATCATTTTCTAATTTCCCTTTTGATTTTCTTTGACCCATTGGTTATTTACCATTGTGTTAATTTCCATGTATTTGTGATTTCCCCAGATTTTTCCTGCTACTGATTTCTTATTTCTTTGTAGTCACAGAACATTCTTTATATTAGCTATCCATTTACAAATATATTAAGGTTTTTTAAAAAATGTGTGTGCGTGTTTCTTTTTTGGGGGGGTGCTATATATCCTAACATGTGGTCTGTCCTGGAGAATGTTCCATGTGACCTTCAGAAGTATATATCCTCTGGTTGGGTAAAGTGTTCTATAATTGGCTATTAGTCTAATCGGTTTATAGTGTTATTTAAGTTTTCTGTTTCCTTAATGATCTTCTGTCTAGTTATTCTATTTATTACTGAATGTGAAGTTTTGAAGTCTTCAACTATTAACATTAAAGTATCTATTTCTCCCTTCATTTCTGTCAGTTTTTGCTTTATGAACTTAGGTGCTTTGTTAGCTGCACATACTTATACTTGTTATCTTTCTCATGAGTTGAGACATTAATCATTATAAGTATCTTTTCTTATTTCTAGTAACATTTGTTTTATTTTAAAGTCTGTTTTTTCGGGTGCCTGTCTGCCTTAGTTGGTAGAACATACAACTCTTGATCTCAGGGTTTTAAGTTTGAGCCCCAATTGGGTACAGAGATTACTTTAAAAAAATGGAATCTTTGGGGTGCCTGGGTGGCTCGCTTGATTAAGCGTCTGACTTTGGCTCAGGTCATGATCTCACGGCTTGAGTTTGAGCCATGAGTTGGGCTCTGTGCTGACAGCTCAGAGCCTGGAGCCTCCTTCAGATTCTTTGTCTCCCTCTCTGCCCCTCCCATGCTCATGCTCTATCTCTCTCTGTCTCTCAATAATAAATAAAAATGTTAAAAATTAAAAAAAAAATAGAATCTTAAAAAGTCTATTTTCTTTAATATCAGTGTGGTCATGCCACCTTTCTTGTTTTTCATGTTTTCATGATACATCTTTTTCCATTTTTTTTAACTCCCAATCTAGTTGTATCTTTGACTCTAAAATATGTCTTTTATAGGCTGCATATAGATTTATTATGAGTTTTTATACAGTCTGATAATATCAGCCTTTTGGTTGGATTGTTTATTCCATTCACATTCAGTGATATGACCAATATGTAGTTGACCTTGAATTACATGGATCCACTTATAGGTGGGGTTTTTTTTTTAAATAAGTACAGTACTGTCAATATATTTTCTCTTCCCTATGATTTTTTAATAACCTTTTTTCTAGCTTTATTATAAGAATACAGTATATAATATACATAGCATACAAAATATGTATTAATCAATTATATATGCTATCTATAAGGCCTCTGGTCAGTGGTAAGCTAATAGTACTTCAGTTTTTTGGGGGTCGAAAGTTATATGCAGATTTTCAACTGCATGTGGTATCCCCTCTCCCCCTATGTTGTTCAAGAGTCGAGGGGTGCCTGGGTGGCTCAGTCGGTTAAGCGTCCGACTTCGGCTCAGGTCATGATCTCACGGTACGTGGGTTCGAACCCTCCGTCAGGCTCTGTGCTGACAGCTAGTTCAGAGCCTGGAGCCTGCTTCGGATTCTGTATCTCCCTCTCTCTCTGACCCTCCCCTGCTCACTCTCTCTCTCAGAAATAAATAAAGCATTAAAAAAAAATTAAAAAAAAGAGTCGACCGTAGTTGGATTTATTTTGGACACATTTACTTTGTATTCTCTGTATGTCTCTTTCTTTTTTTTTCTTTTGTCCTTTATTGCGTTTTTAACTTTAAGTATTTTTAAATATAGCCTTTTAATTTTTTTAAAATGATGTTTTCACTATACATTTTGAGTATTTTTATTAGTCGCTCTCTAGGGCTTACCATATATATCTTATCTAAATCAGCTTCAGATTTATACCAGATTAATTCCTACTCAGTATTATATAGAAACATTATTCCTATAGAGCTCTATTCTCTTCTCCACACTTTTTGTATTGTACATATTGCATCTTTTAATGTTATAAATCCAGAAATGTATTGTTATAGATCCTATTTTACCATATGTAGTAATTTCCTTGGCATAATATAACTTTGTTCCTAATATACCTCATTTGCACTGGTGTTGGCAAATATATCATATATATCTTTCATTTTTGTATGTTTCTGGCCTAATGACGTGTTATGTACATAGTGTTTCTTACAGTTGATACTTATGTCAGTTATGATAGGAAGGAAGAATATACATTTATAATGACTTTTACTGGTGTTCTTTGTTTTATTATGTGGATTCAGATTACCTTCTGTGGTTACTTGCTTTCAGTCTTAAGAACTTACTTTCAGAGCCTAAGTGTCCATCAACAGATGAATGGATCAAGAAGATGTGGTTTATCTATACCATGGAATACTACATGGCAATGAGAAACAATGAAATCTGGCCATGTGTAGCAACATGGATGGACCTTGAGGGTGTTATGCTGAGCGAAATAAGTCAGGCAGAGAAGGACAAATACCATATGTTTGCACGTATAGGAGGATTAGGAGGAACTTGACGGAGGACCAAGGGGGAGAAGAAGGGCGGAAATGGTGGGGGAAAGGGAGAGAGGCAAACCATGAGAGACTCTTGAATGCTGACAAAAACTGAGGACTGATGGATGTGGGGGGGAGGGGGGATGGGCATGAAGGAGGGCACTTTGGGGATGAGCACTGAGTGTTATGTAGAAACTAATTTGACAATAAACTATTTGTAAAAAAAAGAACTTACTTTCATATTTTTTGTGAGGTAGGTTTTTTAGGAGCAAATTATCTCAGTTCTTATCTAGGAAAGTCTTTTTTCATATAAAATTTTGAATGATAGCCTGGCTAGATCTGAAATTTTTGGTTGACAGATTATCCTTTGAGCATTTTGAACGTGTCATCCCACTCTCTTTTGACCTCTGCTGTTTCTGCTGAGAAGTTCTGCTGTTTACCTTACTGGGGTTCCCTTGTAAGTAATGGGTTGTTTTTCTCTTGTTCCTTTTAAGATTTTCTCCTTGTCCTTGACTTTTCAGCATTTTTATTATGATGTGTCCATTTGTGGATCTCTTTGTATTTATAATGCTTGGAGTTTGTCATCTTCTTGGATTTTTTTTTTTCAATAAATTTGACAAGGTTTAACCATTATTTCTTTGATTTTTCCCCCTTTCTATCTGTTCCTTCTGGTACTCTCATTACAAGTATGTTGGTGCACTTAATGATGTCATACATTTTCTCTGAGGCTTTCTTCATTCTTTTTTCTCTGTTATCTCTCTCTTGATTTCTATATCTTGAAGTTTGCTTATTCTTCTGTCAGTTCAAATCTACAGAAGCACCCTAGTGAGATTTCTTTTTCCCTGTTATTATATTTTTCAACTTCACAATTTCTATTTGCTCTTTTCTTATAATTTCTGTTTATTGATATAATTTATTTGATGCAATATTGTAGTATTACCTTCCTTCTTTAACTATTATTTTCTGTAGTTTTGAGAATGTGTTCATAATCATTGTTTTTAAATCTTTTTCTAATCAGATCAACATCTTATTCTCACAGGCTATTTCTGTTGCTTGCTTTTTTTCCTGGGGTATGGGTCATGCATTCTTGTTTGTATGCCTCATAATTTTTTTTGTTGGAAATTGAATATTTCCTGTAATAAGCTGTATGAGTCTTGGGCACTGGTTGTCCTCTACTGCCCCTTTTCAGGACTTGTTATTTTATTTGTTTGTTTATTTCTTTATTAACTAGTTAGTCTCTTTTCCTTCCCATAGTGTTAAATCTCTGATGTTCTTCCTCAGCAGCTTTGGGTATGCCCATAGCTGCCCTGGGATGACAGTGATAATAGTAGGGATTTCCTAAGCTCTTTCTCTGACTATACCCAGCTGTTGAGCTCCACTGATAGCTGGATAATTACTCTATTGTTTTTAGTAATGCTTGGAGATATAAATTGCTCAATAAATGAATCTAATCAAATCATGTCTTCTTTGAAGGAATAATTTCTAAGATCAGTGTTTGATAATTTGTTCCAACCCCAGGAGAGCTTCTCAGCTTGCTTACAGTTCTTTCCTGCAAACTGGCTGGCCTGCAGTTTAGCATGTATCTTGAATCTCCTCCCAGCTGCCTTTCACCACAGTCTTTACTATTTTGAGAACACACCTAGGCTTGAACTTCTCTACACTTTGTTGCAAATGAAGTAAATTCCTATGATTAGAGATTAGAAGCTGTCTGTTATGGCCTGCTTCCCCCTTCTGGCAAAGTCTCTGAGCCAGGGCTCTGGAGCTAGGGTGGTGATAATGAAAAGCTTGTCTCTGAGTAACCTTCTTGCTCTAGGAGGTGAATGCTTGGTGGAGGTGCAGCAGCCTGAGGTCTAGTCAGCTGCCACTCCTGGTGTGGCACCACTGGGGCAGGAGTGTTTAGGGCCTTATTATTTTTCAGTGTGACACACTCAAGTTAGAGCTGTCTATCTCCAAGTGGGGTCTGGGTGGAAGAAGGGAGCCTCCATCTAATAGTTACTCTCCTTTGGGACTTAGCCTCAGCAACAGGTGGCTGGAGGCAGTCCTGGAAGAAAGCCCCTCTGGCTAGTAGCTGGAGGGGGAGGGAACTGTTCTGGCTGCTGCAGTGTGGAGTGTACTGAGTTGAGAGGAGAGAGGTAGGAAGTGTTGTTGGTTTAAATACCACAGACTCTTATCAAATCTGCATAGATTTTCTTAATTAGATTTTTTTTTCATTTGCTGTTTGCCCTTAGACCATTTCCAGAAGCTTTAAATAGTTGTTGTTTAAATAATTTTCACCAGTTTGGGTGGGGAACAGATCAGCAGGACTCCTTACACTGTCATGCTGAAAGTTGATCCTCTCTTCTATAGGTTTTTAACAAGTGTGAAGTGATGTGTTTAGGCTCAAAAAAGTTTGGGGAATGCTCTTTGATATTCCCATAGTATCCTTTACTTACTCTTTTATATCACTCATTATATTATCATTTCTTGTGTAATATAGTTCTGCTAAAACAATTTTTAAATTATGTTGCATAAGAAATATATGTATATCCTATCTTGAACACATACATATATATATTGGTTTTTTTACAAAAGTTTTACTAGACACACTTTCTCTTTCTATGGATGATATACTATAGTGTTTTATATTCTTTTACTTCATTTAAAAGAAATTGCTTGGTTGCTGTCAACTTAATTGATCTCACAACTTGCAATTTAAAAAAATACTTTCTAGACTAAGACTCCTTGAGGCAAAGGACTGTGATTAGGATTGAGATTTTATCACTAATTTCTGACACAGTGCCTGGCACATGGTATGCACATAACAAATGTTTCTTGAATGACTGTGTGAATGCTGGACTTGTCAGAGCTGTTATGGTGTACTGAGATGCCCTAAGATTTAGAACACTTGCTTGGCTCCTGAACCTCTTGACTATGGAGTCCCTATAAATATCTGTCAGACATGGTGCTTGAGAAGTGTTTTAGATGAATAAAAGTATGGTTTGGTAAATTTCTTTTTCCAGTGAAAATAAAGGATAAAGCCCAGGAAAATACCATGTAAACATTTTGTACTTTCATTGGACCTTTTCTTCCCAGATACTTAAAGGAGGAAATCTGTAGTATATGGAAGGAAGCATAGAAACAAAATGTAGACAAAATTATGTGTGGGCTAGTTTATTCTCAAAACTTAACTTTAATTAACCAAATGTTACAATTATGCTTTTTTTTTAGCTAGTGGATGTTTGTCAAGATCTTTCCTGACAGTTAGTAGGCAAATTAACTGATACTGTTTCTTTGACTTTTTATTTTATTTTTTTTGAAATCTCACGGTAGTGGATGTAGTTAAGCCTTTTGAAGATTGTCAGACCAAGTACAGTTCTTGGGGTATAACAAGGAATGAGCAGTAGAACTTTACTAAGACTTAGGCTAGGTACATACATACATAATCAAGCTGTTACTTAAGATTACCCTTGCCCCTAAATGAGTGGTCTTGAAGATGATGCAGAGCAGGGTAAGAGAAAGACCAGGCTCCCTGTGACAGAAAGAGGAGCATCTATTAGAGGAAAAGTTTAAGGAAAAGTCAGTCCATGGAATTAATAATGCCATAAGCCATATGGTACTGTTAGAATATCTTACAGTTTAAGATAAGAACTTCTTTAAGAACAAACAAACCTATCAATAAAAAACCTTCATATGGTAGATTTGAGAGGAGATCTCTCCTGTGAAATTCTTAGTTGACATTGGAAATGCATATTATCTGGGGGGGTTGATTTAGGGGGAAAACCTATAAAAACTGTTGTATTTAATTTCCTGGTGGTTGAGGAATTCAGATACTAGACTTGGAAGCAGATAATACCTCATAGTGCAACCAACAGGAATTATCCTCTCTGTCTAGAGAAACCAAGCATCTGGCTGTGTGAAATTGGAACTCAGAGAACTGATTAATTTTATCATATAGGGTGTGAGGGCTGTGGCTGCTGCCAGATGCGGTTGAGATCCGTTCTTGCCTTTTTCACTCTCCTCCTGATATTTCTGTTCTTTATGTCCACAGAGTCTAGAGTAGTTTTGAATTTTGTTGGTCCAGAGTAGCTCCTGCCACCATGGCCCTTTTAAATACCCTTTTCGTACTGGTGGGGGTGAGTATTGTGGGTTTAAGTTTATAACCAAATTGAGCAGGAAGTAGAGAGTTCCTATATATCTCCTTCCCCCTCATGTACAACATTATAACTTCCCCCTATTATTGACATCCTGTACCAAAGTAGTACATTTGTTGCAATTGATGAATCTACGTTAACACATCATAATCATCCAAAGTACATCATTTGCCTTAAGCTTCACTGTTGAGGTGGTAACTCTATAGATTTATAATGTATAATGACATGTACCTACCATTATAGAATACAGATTGGTTTCACTGTTCTAAATACATTCTGTACTCTGCCTGTTCATCCTCCCCTCCACTCAACCTCTGTGAGCCTTTTGCTTTTATTTTTAAAATTACTGAAGGAACCAGTTCTATTATAATTTCACTCCTGTGTTGAACTGTTGAACTACATGTACTTTGACCATAATATAGTTCAAAGAATTTCTACTTAATGTAAGAACTGCTGAAACCTTCCTTTTATTCCTTTCTTTCATTTCTTTCTCCAAATAATGGCATGTCAGTGACCATATTGTATAAGAGACATGCTTTTATTTCCTGAGGTTTCCTTGATGGTCTGCTAGTTAGAAGGTACTTCTGGACAAGTGATTAAGTCTGATCAGTAGTAAGGTTTTACTTTAGCCCCATAGAGCTAGAAGAAAATTTAAAAATGGTTCCTGTTCTCTATTTATAAGTTACGGTCACTTCTTGTACAGATCTCAAATACAGAAATGACATGTTCTTCCTATGTAGCCTTAACCTAAAAGGGGTATATATCTCTTGGGTACTTTAATGTACTTGCTTATCATTTCCTCCCTGCAGCACCCCTTTTTGAAGAATCTGCCCAGATTTTACTACCCATTGATCTGGTAGAAACCAATCTAGAGATTCCATTGGCTGAATTGAGCCCATTAGATGCTCTTCCCTGAGAATGGGGACCTTGAGAGACATTTAATGAATTCTTGTGCTGAAAGGTCATCTAGAGCTGTGATCAGGCTCAGAACTATACCATAAACTTACATGACTTACACCATTTCAAGCCAGGGGGAACAAAAAAGTCATGAGTCAGTAGAGGAAGGTAGTTTACACAGAGGAGCTCACAGTGGAGGACACATGTGGAGACCCAAGAGCAATGGTGGCAGGAGTTTCTAGTCCCAGTTTTCATTTGGTCCAGCCTAACTTTGTTTTCTTTCTTTGAGTATCCTTGAGATCTTTTGTTGTAGCCTTTTCATAACATTTCCCCTCCCCATTTGATTCAAACGAGCTGTGTGGGTTATTGTTCCACAACTGAGAAGTAGTGCCAGTAGTAAAATAGATTCTTATAGAATTAAAATCTTGAAGACTGGATTGTAAGACATAAAGAGAGATAGAAAACCAAGGTTTGATTATCAGTGCAGAGTAAGTGTATGTGGAATAGCCTTTTGTCCATGTTTTCTTTACCAGCTGGCATCTATTAACTCATTTACCACTCTTCCTTTTTCTAGGCTAAAGAATACCTATATCATTTCATCTTTTCTCAAAAAAGTAAAAATTTCTGTCCTTTTCTGCATCTTTAATTATCACAGTTTTCTTTAGTTTCTTTATATAACCTCAGGTAGATTACTGAAGTAGGTGCTAGGAGACCTGAATTCTGTTCTTGCTGGCACTCCAACCAAATGGATGGTCTTAAGAAGGTACTTCAACCCTCTACACCCTATTACCTCTTCTATGAAGTGAAAGGATTAGACTGGATTACTGATTTCTACCTATAGCTCCTGGACTACTTCTTTTTTTTTTTTAAAATGTTTTATTTATTTCTAGGAGAGAGAGAGACAGTGTGAGCAGAGGAGGGTCAGAGAGAGAGGGAGTCACAGACTGAAACAGGCTCCACGCTATGAGCTGGCAGTCAGCACAGAGCCCGACGCGGGGCTCGAACCCACGAACCGCGAGATCATGACCTAAGCGAAAGTCGGACGCTTAACCGACTAAGTCACCCAGGCGCCCCTCCTGGACTTCTTAAGGGTAATATTCATAGGCTGTGGGGCTTCAGACAGGGACGTAAATTTTGGGCGTCACTATTTAGCCTACTACAAATGAGATGGCATAGTTAAAACCAGTTTTTAAAACTTTTTGTTCCATAGGATATTCCTGACAAGAAACTGCCATTCTTTATCTGAAATCATAATGTTGAAATACTATCTTATAGTGATTTACTTAGTGTGCTGTAGCATGAATCACTGCTTTAACCCAATCAGAACCCATTTTTGTCTTCCCAAAATCTGATGGCTAGAAAATTACAAGTATTATTAGAAATACTTATAGAAAGGAAGAAGGTAGATAACGGAGGTAACCGCAAATGTCTACTACACCAAAAATTCTAATAAGGACCAAAATGGGTCAAATCTAGCAGGATTACTGCTAAATTTTTGCTAGATCTCTGTTAGTGTATTCTAATATTATGGTCTTTTTACCCAAAACTACACTTTAAAAAAATCCTGTGGGACCATGAATCCCAAGTTGTTGGTTGTTGTTGTTGTTTGCTATATTAATGCAAATATATTCTACCATTCACTCTTTATCTTAGAATTTTTGTCCCTGCATAACTTCATTCTTTCTCAGTAGGTCTCTTCCCTGAGATTTTCACATTCAGTGGGATTTACCTTCCTTGTGACTCTAGCTTGCCCCTTGCTATGGGGCATTTGCAAACACACCGTGTAGTACAAACTGCATTTAGCATCGCCATTTATGCACTAGAGAACTGTGACTGGAGTTTTTCTAAGTGTTTTTTTTTTTTTTTTTTTCCTTGTGAGGTAATTGAAATAGAATACAGACATATTTATTTTGTTTCGAAGTTTCTGTGATTTACAATGAACACATCTATACTTCTGTAGATATCAGATGACTCAGATGTCTAGTATTTTGGGGGTATATGTTATTTCTTCCTTGATTGTGCTGGCTAGAAATCTTTTCCCTATTTTCATGTGAGTGCTCTGGCTGTAATGGAAACCCTGACTAGAACTGGATGACCATGATTGGGAATAAACACAAGTTGCTGCTTTTTTATTACAATAAAGCATAGTAGAGGTCATGCATATAATGGCTTAAAAATAGAGTTCCCCCCAGCAGACTGATAAAATGTAACAAAGCAAATGACATACTGGAATTTATATGAATTGTCCAAGTGAGTCTATGTCAGGGTTTTTGTAATTGGCAATACCTTGGTGTTTCAAACAAGCCATAAAGGGCTCTAGACGGAACTCTTTTTTTTTTTTTTTTTGCCATGGCTTTAGTTGTATTCTGTATGTATATAGCATAGCAGAAGCAATCCACTCCACCCCGAGTGTTACTTATCCCATAAATTGTCTTCCTTACATACCATTTTCGGTTTTACTAATAGATCATTTGGCCTCTAGCTTTGCTGGTGTAGAACCATTATGGTCATCTTAAACTCCTTCAGGGTGGGTCGGGGATACTATATTTTAACCATCTTTGAGTGAGTTGAAAAAGCACGATTCCCCATTTGGACTTAAAATGAAAGACTTGACTGAGGGACTTGACTTTACATATATCCTTCCCAGACCTGTTAGAACTACTACAGCTTCTCCCCTTGAGTTTTTCTCAGCCCTTTGGAAAACTAGTAAGGGAAGAGATCTAGAAGTAGCAGTACTCACTAAGATAACTGAAGCTGCATACGAGGGAAAAGAGGACACTGTACCAGAGAGATTTGTTTGACTATGGTTACTAAACAAAAATAGGAGGAGCAAGGAGAAGGCATGCTATTTCTTCTTCAAGAGGTTAAAGTTTTAAGAGAAAGAGACTGCCAGTTAGTTTGAAATAATTTGACGTCCATCCCTCCACGGTCATATTGTTTTGAGGCCACGATAAACAGTTGGGTAGAGGTAGGTATATATATAACCCTTTCTTCACAAATGGACTAACCCTTTTAACCCTTGGAACTATTTCAGTAGGTGGTGCTCTTGTGCCATAATATAGCATAGTTTTTAGAGAGGTTCTGAAACTATGGTGGCTAGTTCTAGGGCCTTTGTCCCTATTGATCCCATGGGTCACTGCCAAGTGCACCACTTGGATAGCAGAGTATGGGTGCTTTTTATGAGAGATTTTTCCTTTGTCTGGAAATGAGGTGAATTCAGGTCTATACCTTCTCTAAAGCTACCTGAGCTCTGCTTTCCAGAAGAATCTAACTGAGGGGTTTACTAACCTTTCAGAAATGTTGTGGCTCCAGTTTTTATTCAAATAGTCATGATGTGTGTTGTTACCAGTTTTCTATGACCATTTTTTTAAATTGTAAATCATTGGTGAACCTCCACATCAAGTTCCTGTCCAGAGAACTCAGGCTATCATTCTTGTTCCTTTATCTTCAGTAAAGGAAATTTATTAAATTTAAGTAATGAAATTTAAATGTAAAATTAAATGCAGTAAAATTAAATATGTAGTAGAGAAATTTATAAATGATGAAGAAATATAGGTGAAAAACATTGAATTTAGATAGCAGCCAGTAATAACTATAGCTGACAGTGGACCCAGTTGGCGTCAGCCCTTTGCCTCACTTCTGCTATATATTGAGTTCTTTGGTTCAGAGTTGGTTGTGATATTATGATAGTGAGCAAGGTATCCAGTAAGGTCCACATTTGGTGGTGCTGGCAGAAGTGTAGTGGGCAAGGAAGAGAAATTTAAATCCAGCATTCCACATAGAACAGATTTCTTTTTTTTTTTTTTTGGTGATTTTCTAATTTATTATTATTATTTTTTTTACAAGCAGTTTATTGTCAAACTAGTTTCCACATAACACTCAGCACGTAGAACAGATTTCTTGTTGCTGAAGTTGCTGAAAACATTTAGGGGTCTGCTTTTTCAGGAAGTTTCCTGGGGTTGTCTCTAAAGTGAAAACAGTTGCTTTACCTTGTTTTTACCAGGTGTTAAGGAAGAGGCAAATGCTTGCTGGTTGTGCTCATCTGAGCTGCTGATTCCGTTGTCTGCCCAGGCTGCCAGCTATCAGGGAACTTAGCTGGCCCTGACTGCAGTGCTGGCAGCCAGCTTCTGGAGATTTGTGACCCAGCAGATCCACTGGTCATTTAGGACACTCGTGTAGCTTTTGGGATTTTCTTTTTATAATTAATACTTTAGTTTGTGTGTATTTGTTATTGGTTTATTGAGTTATCTGCTTGTTTTTTAAAATTATCTCAGTATTCAAAATGTGCTTTTAATCTGAGAACTCATGTGTTTCTTGAACATTCTTAGCTTTTATCTCTAAATATTGCTTCTCTTTCGAATTCTTTTCACTTTCTTTTTCTGTGATATTTCTTAGATATTTGTGGAGCTATCACTCAGGTCTCTTAACTGCTTTCCTTTTTTGTCTTTTTTTTTTTTTTTTCTGGGCTGCATTGTGAGTGAATTCCTTAGTATTATCTTCAAATTGACCACTTCTTTCTTCAGTTCTGTCCAATCTGAGGTATCTTACT
This sequence comes from Hyaena hyaena, assembly GCF_003009895.1. NCBI lineage: Eukaryota > Metazoa > Chordata > Mammalia > Carnivora > Hyaenidae > Hyaena > Hyaena hyaena. Next base: position 1,691,638 of record NW_024080896.1, read on the forward strand.
TACTGAGTTTTTAAATTTTAATAACTATATTCTTCAACATAATTTCTAATTGATTCTTTTTAACCATCTTTTGTTTTAATTCTGCCTTTTTGTTTTATAATTTTTAATTCTTTTTCAGTTAGCTTTTTAAAAGCATCTTAAATATATTTATTTTATTGGACTGTTTTGTAATATTAATTTCATCTGAAGTGAATTAGTGGTCTGGTGACTGATTCTGTTAGTTGCCTTTATTGGTATTAGATTTGTTCAGGTACTTTAGAACTTTGATTGAATGGCATGTTTTGACCGAGATCTATTTTGTATTGTTTTTATTCTTTTACTCATTTTCCACCTTTTTCCTCTTTGCTCATTGTTTGTAGCCGTTTTGGAGTTGTCTTGAGTGGCTTCTACGGAACCGCAGTCTAGACCTGAATGGTGATTTATACTTGGGCATCACAGCCTGTTTCATTGGGTTCCTGATCACTGGCTGGCCTGTGTCCTCCTTCCCTTTGTCACTGTTCCATATGAGACAAGGAGCTGCCAATCTTCTTTCAAGAACAGAGGGGTCTCCTCCAGTTATCACCTTGACTGTGCTGTCATGCAGTCATGCCAGGTCTGACTCTGTCTTTTGTGGATTACCTCAGAACTTTGTAGGACGCATACTTCCAGTTTTAGTGCCTGGATCCTGAGCTTAGAAGGCTCAAGTCTTTAACCTCGAGGACTTCACTCTTTGAGTTTCTGCCCCATGTCTATTTCATAGAAGTAGTTACATTATTTTTGAGCTTGCCTGCATCCTTGAAGTTTTCTCTTCTTATGTTTCCCCTCTCCCTGCATTATGTTTGGAGTAGAGAGGATCTATCAAAGTAAATTTACTGTGCCATCTTAACTGGAAGTCATGTGGGCTGAGGTATTAAAGGAAATAAAGTGAGATATTTGGTTTTACATAGCACTAAAACCTAACCACAAAAATGCTTTTTCTGTGTGAGTTCAGTGGCCCATACCAGTTATTTAAACTTCTCCTTCAGAGGCTTGTAGCCCCCAAAAGATGAGTAGGATTAAACAGGTGGGATTTATTAGGATTGTATGGTTCTCTGCAAGGAGATTTCACCTTTTATTTTTCATTCGGATGGTAATTTAAAAATTCAGTTGATGGGGCACCTGAGTGGCTCAGTCGGTTAAGCGTCCTACTTTGGCTCAGGTTATGATCTCATGGTTTGTGGGTTCGAGCCCTGCGTTGGGCTCTGTGCTGACAGCTAGCTCAGAACTTGGAGCCTGCTTCAGATTCTGTATCTCCCTCTCTCTCTGACTCTCCCCTGCTCATGCTGTCTCTTTATCTCTCTCTCAGAAATAAGTAAAACTTAAAAAAAATTTTTTTAAATAAATAAATAAAAATAAAAATTCAGTTGTTTCCAAACACCTAAATGCCACAGTTCTAATTAAATAGTGTCTTAAGATGTCAGTGCCTACAGTTGTGTTTGTATTGGCGCCAAGTAGCACTAATTTTAGATATTGAAAACAAATAGAGGGGAAAAGGTAAATAATACATTTGAGCTGAGTGAGAGATTGCTGTTTCACAATAGTCAAAAAGAGAAAAGGGGCAAATTAGGCATCCCTACATATGGTAGGACCAGCAAATAACAGAAGCTGTTGGTTGGTAGGTTTTGGTAACCAGTACAAGTTTACATGACCAGTCCAAGTGAGATTCAGTAACCTGCATCATTGGTCACGTTGGATTCATTTTGTTGATTGCAATTTTATTCGTTTTGTAGATTTGTTGGTATTTGTGCATGTAAAGATTTTGTAGATGTATAAGAGCTATAAGCATAGTGCTTTTATTGGTTTTGTACTTGTTAGTACTTAACAGGATAAAAATTATTTTTCAGTTAGTTTTTTAAAAAGCATCTTTTAAAAGCTGTCTAAAACAGCTCTGAGAGCCCTCAGCAGTTTTTTGCTTCAAGTTTGAGAAACAGAGATCAAGGGTAACTTAACTCTTCCTATGCAGTGTAGTAACATCCTGTGTTTGGTTTTTATGTTTTTGCCTGGCTCATTCCTGCTCATACTTGATGGTTTTATACTTAGCTTAGACATCGTTTCTACTTGGAAGTGTCTGACACCCCCGTGCCAGGTGAAATGCCCCTGCTTAATGTTTGTTTTAGCACCCTGTTTCCTTTTTCCCAGCCCTTCCCACAAGAGATTATGTTTTTCTATTTATAGATTCTGATTTTCTCATTAGCTGCAGGTTGCTTGAGAGCAAGGAACAAACTGCTGTCTTTTTACTTGTAGTGTTTTTGAGAGTTTCGATTTTCTCATTAGCTGCAGGTTGCTTGAGAGCAAGGAACAAACTGCTGTCTTTTTACTTGTAGTGTTTTTGAGAGTTTCTGTCATAAAGTTGTTTCCCAATAAGTGTGTGGGATTTTTTGTTTTTGTTTATTTAGTAATAAATTATGAGTATAACCAAGAGTGGGAAGAGGCAGAATAACTTAGAGCCGAGTCACCAGTGACAAAGGTAAGAAGATTTCTAATACTTTAATATGTAATGTGCCCCTTAGCCCAGTTTTAATTAATTAATTTATCTATCCATTTATCTATTTACTTATTTGTTTATTTTTGAGAGAGACAGACAGAGCAGGGAAGGGGCAGAGAGACACAGAGAGAGAGAGACAGAGAGAAAGACAGAGACAGAGACAGAATCCGAAGCAGGTTCCAGATTCTGAGCTGTCAGCACAGAGCCCGATGATGGGCTCGAACTCCGACATTGTGAACTCATGACCTGAGCTGAAGTCAGACACCCAACCAACTGAGCCATCTAGGTACTACCCTCTCTTAGCCTAGTTTTTAAACTTGGTCTCACTGAACACCACAGTCTTACTGTAATATAAGATGATTGAGGACAAGAATGCAAGGAAAGTAAGTAACCAGTATTTATTCCTAACAGTGTATGTGGGAAGACTGGTATTTTTAGAAAACTTTTTAAAAATAATTTTATTTTTGAGAGAGAGAGTGAGAGCGAGCGAGCACACAAGCAGGAAAGGGGCAGAGAGAGAGGGAGACACAGAATCCAAAGCAGGGTCCAGACTCTGAGCTGTCAGCACAGAGCCCAATGTGGGGCTTGAACTCATGAACTGCGTGATCATGACCTGAGCTGAAGTCACATGCTTAGCCAACTAAGCCCACCAGATGCCCCAAAACCGGTATTTTTTTTTGAGTCCCATTCATTGCTCTTTGGTGCTCTGATGGAGAACAAAGTCAGGGGTCTCTCTCTTAGATCCAGAACACACACCCTATCATGAAGGGATGTTTCTCCTTGGAAGCTAGGTCCAGAGAGCAGCTCTTTTCTTCCTGTGACTGGGAACATGGGCTGGAGAATGGAGCTCCATAAATCCCTAGACAGAGTTATCTGCTAGATTAAATTTCCATAATTCCTTGCACAGTCATCTGAGGAGTGTGTACACTCTGCACCTGGATTGCAGTTGCCTCCTCTGATTCCTTAGAGCTAGGTTTTGTTTACGATTGAGGTTTGTTTGAAATTATCTGCAAATTTCATGTCTGTGTTTTTGATTAGATGATCTCCGAGGAGAAACACTGCTGACTCAACAGAGTTTAAAAAGCCAGCTCCTCCTAGTGGAACTTTTCTTAAAACCTCATTGTTTTTAGAGGGAAAATATCATTTCTTTCTTAAGCCCTTTATGTGGAAACAAGAATATATTATTGTGATTTTTAAAAAGTTACATAGGGGCAAATTGACCACTCTTAAAACAAGCAAAGAATCATTACTTTTCAGTAAATTAAAAATACTGGTATCAGGCTTTCAGTAAGGCAGAGGAAGAATATCGTCAACCTGAAGTATGCTTCAGGTTGAACAAAAATTTCTTAATTTTAGATTTGATTATATTCCTGGAGGTTTAAATCTTTTCTTATAAGGGCATTGTGCCCCTAGTTGATGACATTAATTGGAGGCTTGGTATTTAATTTGTCTTTTTCTTCTTTGAGAAAGTGTATTTTGTAGTATTCTGTTTGGTGCCTGACTTCATGGGAGAAGTAACTTCGGTTGACTCATGCTCAGGAGAAATGGAAAAAAAAAAGTAGTGCTTTTTATCGGGTTGTCACTTTGGTTATAGGGCATATTTGGCATATATAGACTTACTTCTCATACCTCTTACTACCTCATACCTTTAGCATCTCAAGGAAAGCAATTTCTAACTTTTTTGGCCCCTGACAGGTATGATACACATCCATTTTGATACCATCAGGTTTTAAATGAGCTTTGCTTGAAATATTGACTATCTGGGAGCTATAAGGGCTTCCATCAACATAAAATCATTTCACAGTTTATCTATTTTAGTCTCTCCTCTACAATAGCCTTAGTGGGTTTGTTTACTTATGTATGTACACATTTGTTCAACAAATATTTATTGAGTTTCTGTGTGCCAGGTACACAGTGCACAGCAGTGGTTTTAGAATGTGCTCAGCAAACTAGGTTCTGGGGAGATGTGCCAGTTAAGATGTGTTTGACTGCAGGTAACAGAAAACCCAACAAAAGGTGGCTTAAACCAAAAGGAAAATAAAATTCCAAGGTTGGCTACTTTTTTGCCTCAGCTATGCCCTAGGCTTACTTACTGCTGGGTCCCAAGGTAGTACTGCCATCCTAAGTGTCACATGGAGACCACAGTACCTAATATGAAAAAAAACATGAATTTATTTTAGGTTGAGAAATAATCTGTCAGAAACCTTCCAGCCCCGAAGTTCAGTTTTCATTGTTCTATGTAGACTAACATTGGCTGTTCCTATAGTTGGTAGGAGGGCAAATGGAAATACCATGACTAGTCTACACCAGCCATTCTCAAAATGTGACTCAGGATCCCTTGGGTATCCCTGATTCCCTTTCATGAGGGTCATAGGGCAAAACTATTTTCATAGGAATGCTAAGACATTACTTGCATTATCCACTCTCATTTTCTCACTAATCTACAGTGGAGTCAAAAGTTACATGATGTCTAATGATCTCATCGCTCTAGCAGCTAATGGAATGTGTATGTGTGTAGTTTTGGGTCTTAAATTTTTTTCAGGTTTAATTTCTAATGTGGTAAATGTTGACAAATGTAACCCACATTAATAAAAGCTCTCAGTAATGTCCTTAGTAACATTTAAGAATATAGAAGGATCCTGGAAATGTTTTTGATTTACTGATCTACATTAATCAAGATGTTCACCCGTGGCATTGGGACACATCCCAGCTTCCCCAAGACTCATGCCATGAGATTCCTGGATGAACGGACTCCATTAACAAAGAAGCAGTGGAAGATTGAGGGCTGTCAGGTAGACAACCAGCAACATGTGCAGGACTGTTCCAAGATGGGGCCTGGAGAGGAGGACATGGCAGGGATATACTCCAGGCCCTGTCTCTGCTTTGACCAGAGCTACTCCAAGCCTGTATTTATTTCTTTAATTGTAGAACATTATACATAACATAAAATTTACCCTTTTAGCAGGTTCTTAAGTGTATAATTTAGCGGCATTAATTATATTCATAGTGTTGTGCAACCATCACCACCATCCATCTCCAGAACTTTTTCACCTTCTCAAACTGAAACTCCGTACCCATTCAGTAATAATTCTCCACCCAGCCCCTGACAACTACTATTCTATTTTATGCTTCTATGAGTTTGACTACTCTGGGTATCTCCTGTAAGTGAAATGATATAATACTTGTCCTTTCGTGTCTGGCTTATCTCTCTTAGCATAATGTTTTCAAGGCTCCTGCATGTATGTATCAGAATTTTCTTCCTTTTAAGGCTGAATAATATTCCATTGTATGTATTTTGTGCATTTATTCATCTCTTGATGGACATTTGTGTTGTTTCCACCTTTTGGCTGTTATGAATAATGAATAATGCTGTTATGAACATGGGTATATAAATACCCGTTTGAGTTCCTACTTTCAAATCTTGTGTGTGTGTGTGTGTGTGTGTGTGTGTGTGTGTATACATAGATAGAATTGCTGGGTCATATGGTAATTCAGTGTTTAACTGTTTAGGATCCACCTACTGTTTTTCACAGCAACTATGCTATTTAGTATTCCCACCAGCAATGTGCAGGGGTTCAGTTTTTCTATATTCTCACCATTACTTACTATTTTTTGTATTTTTTAAGTAAGTCACCCTAATGGGTGTAAAATAGTATCTCATTGTGGTTTTTATTTGCATTTTCATAATGATTAATGATTTGAGCATCTTTTCATGTTCCTTGGCCATTTGTTATCTTTGAGAGATACTTATTTAAGTTCTTAGTCCAGTTTTTAAAAATTTGGGGTTTCTTTCTTCCTTTGTTTCTTTTTCTTTGTCAGTCATTGAGTTGTGGGAGTTCTTCATATATTCTGGATATTGATCTCTTCTTTCATATATGATTTTCAGAGGTCTGTCCATTTTATATGTTGAACTTTTATAGAAAGCTTCATTTTAGGGGTGCCTGAGTGGCCCAGTTGGTTAGGCATCAGCTTAGGTCTTGATTGCAGGGTCATGAGTTCAAGCCCTGCATTGAGCTCCATGCTGGTTATGGGGGCATACTTAAAACAAAAAACCTCCAGGGTTTTATTTTACTAAAAATTTTTTAAAAAGCTTTAAAGCTCTATGCAGTTGTTGCCATTGTCACTTTTGTGATCTCATCTTAGATGCTTATCTGCAGTACTGGTTTAGAAGATACAGATGGTAGGACCTTGGTAATTACTTCATTTTATAAATTACTTGGTAATTTATAATAAATACTTTTGAATTTCTCACACTATTCAAAATGTCGCCCTGGCTCCTCTTATTTGTATATATGGCTTTATAGGTTACCAGCTGTTTGCCATGGAGGAAAACAATGATGGTTCAGACTAAATAGTTTTTAAAATATTTTCCCTTTATTACATCTGTGGCAATTTTAGCCTTGGACAGGACCTTACGGATACCAGATTCCTCACATATCAGCTGATTAAGGATTCTTTTTAGACTCTTCAGGAAATCTAAAAACAATTGAATTCTAAGTTTTCTCTAGATGGGACAGCCTGTTGAGAATCAGAAGTGCTTTCAACAGCAGTGCTAATGGAGGATCAGAAAACTGCAGGTTAAATTATAGAAGGGATTGTTCCATCCTGAAACTTTGTAAATTAGGAGAGGATAATAATGTCACATAATGTTAAATGAGAGGCTGGAGTTGCTGGCTCATGCATTACTGGTCACTCCCAGTGCTGTGGTAGACTGGACATCCTGCGTGGGCCTGCCTGGGCCTACAGGGTTTACTCTTTGAAGTGAGGGCTGCTTAAATGCTTGGTGTCAACATGGAACTTTGGGAACCTACCTTGCTTTCTGAAAGTTAATTTAGGAAACACTGGTCTAGGGGCTGTGCCTTGCCAGGCTCACAACACTTGATTTCTAAAGTAAGGAAATTGGGGGCAAGTGGGTGGCTCAGTCAGTTAAGTGTTCAACTTTGGCTTCAATCATGATGTCACAGCTTGTGAGTTCGAGCCGCATATCGGGCTCTGTGCTGACAGCTCAGATCCTGGAGCCCACTTTGGATCCTGTGTCTCCCTCTCTCTCTGCCTCTCCCCTATTCATACTCTGTATCTCTCTCTCAAAAATAAATAAACATTTAAAAATTTAAAAAACAATAAAGAAAAATGGTTTTGTTTTGTTTTGTTTAATGAATTTGGATACTTTGCCCTAGCCTGTCATCTGCTTGTTTCTTTCCTCTTAATTATTTTCTTCAGACACTTCTCAGGTGTTGTGATGGTTTTATTTCCTTTATCACTTCTCATGAATTGTGCTTGGTAAACTCCATGTTCTTTGTGAAGCATATTTCCATGAAGTTTTTGAATATATTCTTTTCCCAAAGAACGGAAATCACCAAAATGGAGAACCTTTTAGCACTGAAGGTTACCTCTTTACCTCTTTTTCCCATGCTGTACTTTGAATCCAAGCCATGCTGTCTTAGCAACTCAGACTGTGAACCCTCATGGACAGTGGTGTATCTTTGAGTTCATAAAACAGTACTTTGCAAGGGGTAGAATAACTTTAAAGCAATATAAATAAGAGAAGAGGGGAGAGGCAGTGATCCTAAGCTGACACCATTTTGAACCAGCCCTGTTTCAGTGTCTCTGATTGCTTGCTCTGATGGCTGGATTCTCCTGCCACTTCATCATCCCTCTTCCTCTGCTTCCTTCTTCTGTAGGATCTCCTCTAATAGCAGGAAACAGGGACATGAACAAGCACATGGGCATCCTTCACTGGACAGTCATTTGCATGCAGGTTTCTAGGTCTCTTTGCTCATGGGACATTTCTTTAGTCTTTTTTATATGGCAGTTTCTGAAGGTCCTTTTATTTTCTCCTGGAAATATACAGTGAGGGGACTAAGAACTTTTGTTGTTTTTAGTCTGTATGTGTGGAGAAGGTGAAATCATGGTTTTGATTCCATAGGACTGGGTAAATGTGCCAAAAAAGAAATAACTCAAGAAATGGAAAATGGGGATTTCCTTCCAACTTTCCATGCCATTTGCTTTTGCTACACTAGTATATACAGTTTGTGTACAAAATACTTGTTAAAATCCTGAGTTTTAAGGAAATAATGTCATTAACATCCATCTTTTTTTTAATGCTCTTAAAAGATGCTAAATAGTATTTTTCTAGTTGCTCCTCTGAAATGGATATGGGCATAGACATCCATATGAGGTCATGCATACTAAGCAGAGTTATAAGAAAGTCAAGGATTTACATTGGGGCTAGATCAAGGATTTGGTATCAATCAAAAAATGTATAGTCTAATAAGTGTACAGATGAACTGGGATAAAAAATTAATGCATTTGTGAAAAAAGTTAAAATCACCATGAATCTGAAGAATCCTATTTTATGAGACATGCTTTTTTTTTTTTTTTTTTTTTTAAGCATTGATAACACGCCTTAATTTTTCTAGTTGGGCACAGACCTCTCACTTGTTATCCTTCCCTGAGTGATGAATTGGATGTCTCTTGCTCCTTATGACAATAGCCCTCTCAGGGCAAAGCAATAGCTACATAGCTTAGGAGAAGTGNCTAATAAGTGTACAGATGAACTGGGATAAAAAATTAATGCATTTGTGAAAAAAGTTAAAATCACCATGAATCTGAAGAATCCTATTTTATGAGACTTGTTTTTTTTTTTTTTTTTTTTTTAAAGCATGGATACCACGCCTTATTTTATCTAGTTGAGCACAGACCTCTCACTGGTTATCCTTCCCTGAGTGATGAATTGGATGTCTCTTGCTCCTTATGACAATAGCCCTCTCAGGGCAAAGCAATAGCTACATAGCTTAGGAGAAGTGGGAGCAGATAGAGAAGCTTGAGGATTTACATCTCCTAAGAGCCAGGGCTGGGAAGATGGAGCTGTTACTTGAGGATGGGAAGAAAGAAATGAAAACAAACACTAGGTTTGTATCTCTGGCCAGTTCTGATAGTTGTAATATTTTCAGAGAACTCAGAGTCTAGACTCTTTTAATAATTAAACATTTTAATTGTATTTATCAAATATTTTATGTATTGATTAGCATTTATAAGCTATAAAAGCTTTCATTTTTTCCTTTGAGGTAATATCTGTGTGGTAAATGTGTACCTAAAAGAGAATTTTTTTTGGAGAATTTTATGGAAAATAACACATATAGAAAAGCACATAAACATGACTTACATTTTTTTAAATTATTAAAATATTAACACACACATTACTGGCATTCAGGTTAAGAAATAGAATATTGCCAGCATATTGAGAGCCCTTCATGTATACCTTTCCCACAGTACTTCTTCTCTTCTTCTAAAGGTAATAAGTTTCCTGACTTTTCAGGGTCATCACTACAGTTTAGTTTTACCTGATTTTGAACTTTATGTAAATGAATCATATCTTATATATTCTTATGGGTTGGTTTATTTTTCTTAACATTATGATTGAAAATTCATCTCTATGCCTATGGTAGGTCCTGCATTATTATTGCTGCATAGACTTTATATGAATATTTAACATTTAGTTTATTCATTCTATTCTTGACTGGCATATGGGTTCCTTTCAATTGTGTCTGTTGTAAATAATACTGCAGGGAACTTTCTGCTAGGGTTCATGAACACTTAACAAGCTTGAAGTATTCTTTGAGGGTGAGTTTGGAATTTGTGAATTTTTGCATGATTATGATTTACTTAGAGGGATGTGTGAAAATTCCCAGTATGAATGGAATTCTTTATTTTTGTAATTACATCAATTTCTGTGTTATATTTTGAGCTTTATAGTTTGTTTTACATTTCCATATTACTGGAACACACAAATTTAGAATTGTTTAATCTTCCTGGTGAATTGAACACTTTATCATTATGAAGTGACCCTCTTTACCTCTGGTAATTCTTTTTGCCCCAAAGTGTATTTGAATTGATACTGTTTGTTTATTTGATTCCTTTGGTTAGGTTTGTGGCGTTCCCCCCCATTTCCCTTTTAGCCTCTCTGAATCACTATATCCTTATGTTTTAGATGTGTCTTTTATAACATGTAATTGTTTCTTTTCTTAATTCAAAACGGATAGCATTGTCTATAATGGCCAAGTTATGGAAACAGCCCAAGTGTCCATCGATTGATGAATGGATAAAGAAGATGCAACACACACACACACACACACACACACACACACACACACACACAGAGAGAGAGAGAGCGAGAGAGCGAGAGAGAGGAATATTACTTAGCCATGAAAAAGAATGAACTCTTGCCATTTGCAAGCTAGAGAGTTATGCTAAGCGAAATAAGTCAGTCAGATAAAGATAAATACCATATGATTTCACTCATATGTGTAATCTAAGGAACAAACAAATGAGCAAAGGGGGAAAAAGAGAGAGGCAACCCAAGAAACAGGCTCTTAACTACAGAGAACAAACTGATGGTTACTAGAGGGGAGATGGGTTGGGGATGGGTTAAATAGGTAATGAGGATTAAGGAGTGCAATTGCCATGCTGAGTACCGGCTGATACTGAGTACTGAGTCACTACATTGTACACTTGAAACTAATATTATACTATATGTTAACTAACTGGAATTTAAATAAAACCTTAAAACATAAAAAATAAATTAAAAAAGTAAAAACCCTGATAATCTTTGGGTTTTACTTGGGAATTTAAGTCATTTGCATATTGTATAATTACTGATATATTTTAGTTTAAATCTACCATCTTACTGTATGCTTTTTAAAATTCCTTTTTAAAGTTTATTTATTTTGACAGAGAACACATGAGTGGGGAGGGGCTGAGAGAGAGGGAGAGGGAGAATTCCAAGCAGGCTCTTCACAGACAGCCCCAGGGTCAGTCCCTAACCCACAACCTGTGAGATCATGACCTGAGCCAAAATCAGGAGTCAGATGCTTAACCAACTGAGCCACCCAGTCACCCCTGTGCTTTTTTAAATCTTGTCCATTCTATATTCCTTTTTCTCTCCAATCTTGCCATTTTTTTATTATAAATTTTTCTCCTGTGATAACTTGGAAGTTATACACTACCTGTTGATATTCTATTAGTGGATAGCCTAGAAATTATAGTATGCATACCTGAATTATTAAAACCTGATGTTAACACTTTTATCTTCCTTTTACTGGAAGATGTGGGGGACTTTAGAACTCTTTGACTCTATTTTTCTCCAGGTATACTATTATTTTTATATATTTTAATTTCTGTATATATTTAAAACCCCAATGATACTATCTTTATTTTATATCATAAATGTTCATTTACATTTTTTCTTGTATCTACCATTTTTGTTGTTTTTCATTTCTTCTCATGCCTCCAGAATTCTGTCTGGGATCATTTTCTGTCTTCCTGGAGAGCATCCTTAGTTAGAGCAGGTTTACTGGCAGTAGACTCTCAGTATGTCAAAAGATTTTATTTTACTTTATCTTGAAGAATATTTTAGTTGGTATTGTATTCTGGGTTGGCCATTTTTCCCCCTTTCATTGTATTGAAGATATGTTTTCTGGCCATTTTGCTGTATTTTTATGTATCTCACTAATTATTCCATGTTTTTCATTGTTTTTACTTTCTATGTTGAATTCTGGGTAGTTTCTTCTGATGTGTCTTCCAAGTTCACTAATTCTGTTTTCAGCTGGGTCTGATCAGCTATTAAACCTATGTGTTGAATTTTTTTTTTTTTTGAAGTTTATTTATCTATTTTTAAGAGAATGAGTGAGCAGGAGAGGGGTAGAGAGAAAGGGAAAGAGAGAATCCCAAACATGGGACATGAACCATGAGATCATGACCTCAGCTGAAATCAGGAGTCAGTTGCTTAACCGACTGAGCCACGCAGGTGCCTCTCCATCTGTTGAATTCTTAATTTCAGGTCCTTTTTTTTTCTTCCAGTTTTAGAATTTCTGCTGTATTCTTTTGTTTGTTTTGTTTTGTCCTTTTCCATTGGGGTTCTTTCTTGTGTGTTCTTTTCTTCCTGTGTGCTCAATTGTCTTTTATTATATAATTTTTGTGGCATTTGAAACATTATATTTAGGGGGCACCTGGGTGGCTCTCAGTGGGTTATGCATCAACTCTTGGTTTCCGCTCAGGTCATGATCTCAAGGTTTTGTGGGTTCAAGCCCCACATAGGGCTCTTTGCTGGCAGTTTGGAGCCTGCTTGAGATTCTCTGTCTCCTTTCTCTCTGACCCTCCCCACTTCTGCTGGCTCTGTCTGTCTCAAAATAAGTAAATAAAACTTAAAAAGAAAACAAAAATTATTTTTAGAAGTAATTAGAAACCTATGATGATGTTATTTTCCTTCAGAGAGGATTTTTGTTTGCATCTTCCAGGTACCTGGCAGCAGACCTAGAAACTAGGGACCGCCTTAATTTAGCTTTAGTTTCACAGTTAGGCTGTAGTATATGCAGGCTGGTTCACCTATCCTCCTAGGGTGTACCCTCATAGGCACTAACCCTAAGTGTGGTGAACCAGGACCTCACTTTAGTAGGCCTGGCCTCCTACTTTTACTCTGTGGCAAGGCTGCAAAAAAAGCTTTTTAATCTTTGCCTTTTAACCACCTCTTCAGGATCAGAAATGCCTTCCTAGGCCTGTTTAACCCCATGTGCCAAGATCTTTCTTGAATAATTTAACACTGTCTTTCTGATTCTCTGTTGATCTTTTTAAAAAATTTTTAAATATTTATTTATTTTTGAAAGAAAGAGAGAGATAGAGCATGAGCAGGGGAAGGTCAGAGAGAGAGGGAGACACAGAATCTGAAGCAGTCTCCAGGCCTCAAGCCAACACAGAGCCCGATGCAGGGCTTGAATTCATGAATCGTGAGATCACGACCTGAGCGGAAGTCAGATGCTTAACTGACTGAGCCACCCAGGTGCCCCTTGATGATTTTTTCATTACGTTTTCATATTTCATGTAGCCTTATATATGTTCAGCCAGAAAGTTGGTTTCAATTATAGTCTATCATTATCTGAAGTAGAACTGAAGTTGGATGCAATTTAACTAAGTATGTTTACACTTAAATATATTCTGTACTTTTGTTCACCTCACCCATCCTGGTTTATCAAGAGAACTTATATAAACTTTTACTTCCGGCTATTTAGAGTGACTAGAAGAACCAGATAAAACATCTTTTGAAGCCATGGGAAAACTGCAGAGATGCCCAGTACTCAAGGGGTTAAGACCCTGGCAGTGAAGGGATGTGTGGTGCACTAAGTAGATATTCTTTAGCAGCTTTTCACCTTCAGGGCAATTTGGCATTTCTTGAGAAGCTAGGGGAGACCAAGAACCTGCAAGAGGGCCTAAGTCGATGAAGTTAGCAGTCCTTTTGGCAGTTTCATGGGGTTGGACAGGCATACGTTGTATCTCCATAGAAAAAGATTGTTATTCTTACTACCTAAAACTGTAAGGCTTCTGTATTGTCTAGAAACATCATAAAAACAGTCCAATGGATAAAATGAGAAAATTGATTTTTCAACCTCTAATGGATCTAAAATGATCATCAGTGGATTCTAAGACCATTCAGGAAAGAGTTGATGGTGAACTTTATAATGGATGGATAAGGTTGACAGTATCTGGAACAGCTAATCAGTTTCAACATGGTATGGTATGAGACAACCAGTGTGTGCTTCTGGTTTAATTCAAAGGGCACACCACTACAAATGAAGTATTTTTGAAAGATTAACCCCTAATCTAAAAACAACGCCAAAAAACCCTCTAAATCATGCACTCTCAGTTTGTATGCAATATGGGGAGAGCAAAACATGCTAACACCACAGGAATGCCATCACAAGTATGAAATACACAAGTATGTGTATATCTATTGGTTGGCTTTTTCCAAAGGATAAATGATATGAAAGATTAAAAAATAAAAGAGGGATAATTGTTACAGATTAGGGGAGACTTATTTTTACATTATTTTGTTACAGATTAAAGGAGAACTATCAACATTGACCATATGTAATGTGTGGATCTTGTTTGGATTATAATACAAACAACCCAATATAAAGGAAAGTTTTAAAGAAATTTGAACATAGGTGGGCCATTAGATGATATTTTGGGTTTATTTGGCTGGGTTTATTGGGTGTGAAAGAGATAGTGTATTCAAGTTTTTTCTTTTTTTTTTTTTCTTAATCCTTAGAAGAAAGAGATACAAATCAAAAGTATTTTGGATAAAGTGGTATGATGCCTGTGATTTGCTTTAAAATGGAAATTTTTGATAATTGTTTGGACTAGTTAATGGATACATAGGAGTTCATTTGACTGTTTTGTCTACTTTTTTGGTAAATTTAAAAATATTCATTAACTAGTTATGAAAAAAAAAAGAAGCATCATAAACAAAAGTTCACTTATAACATAGCCTGTGCTTTAAGTGAGACCATCATAAGTTGTTCGTTCTATTGTCTGTTGTGTATGAGTGGTTTCAGAAAAAGAGACAAACTTAAATTTTATTTGCACAGTATTCTTACCTGTTAGTCTTATTTGTTAGACCTGTGTAGCTCCCTCACTCTTAAGGAGGCACACCGTGATCCATAGTCTCAGTAAAACTATATGGAAAGGAAGAAGTGGAAGTAGGGTGCGTTCATATTGAAGGAGCAGGAGAAGAGTGCTAGGTGGGCAAAAACCACAGAACTCTGCTACCTTTCACTTGTTGGTTACTTAGTACACCCAGACCTAGTGCTTTCTACACAAAAAAATTTTAGAACACTTCCAACTAACATAATTTAGCTTTTCCTTCAAAAAGGGAGATAATCTGAAGTAATGCCTGGTTAATGCTTCTGACTTCATGTCATGGAGTTCTGGATAATGTCAGTCCCTCTTCCCATCTCTGTTATAGTCTATAAATTAAAGCCTTTGGAAGATTTATCTACTAATAATACACTCTGTAGGTTCAGTAGTAGGAGAGGGAAAAATGAAAGAGAAGGGAATTTAAAAAAATTATATGACACAGCAAGCAAGACATACACACAGATAGTATCCAAAACCTCACTTGTGCATTTTGCTCAAGCAGGCATAATTTGCACATGATGATAGAGTACTGCTGGGCACACCCGGCTTTGTGGCTTGGATAATCAGTCTGTCACTGAGGCCTGCTGGAGGCTCTTCCCCAACCCGGATCTTCCACACATGCTTTAAGCAGCATTGGATCTGCCAGGTCATATGTGCTTAGTGGCAGAGCACTTCATCATGGACCAGCTCTGCAGTGATTCTTGCTCTGGGCCCTTCCCATATTTTCTCATTGCCTGAAGTGGGTTGAAGCAGATAAAGAGTCTAAAGCCCATGCAGTTTATGTTCAGAATCCCAGATATATCAGCCAAATGTTTTGCCTCTTAGCAGGTGTGAGGTGTAGCAATAATTATTCATTTTCTTTTTTGTTTGCTCATTGTTACAATTTTGAGTCAGTAATTAGTATTTACAGAATTAAATTGAAAAGATACAAAAAGTGTCTGGTAAAACCCAAGTTTCTTTTCTGCACCTGTCATCCAGCTACCCAGGTCTTCACATTGAAGGCAACCACCGGTACTAGTCTGTTGTTTATCATTATTTTAAAGGGCATATCCTGACTTGGCATGGACTATTGGATCACAGGAAACTTCCTGAAATGGCAGGCCCTGTATGTTTATGGGATTTATATCCCACCATCTGGAATACATACAAGGAACCTGGGTCTCCTTAGTTTTTTCTAGGTTCTGTCAGCAGCTAACTTCACTATGGTAGACCAGTGTAATACACTGTGTCCTGAGTTGATACCTCCAAGAGAGGTAAAAGTGAACTGCTTTCTCATGTCTTCTGGTTATCCCTATGGAGAAGTACATTTACTACCAGCTTCATAACTACATTCTAGGTGACTAGGGTGGTTTTTTAAATTGATCCAGTTGGGAACCACATCTAAAAGTGCTGTTTGAGCTGGAGTCACCATTTGAGTATGTTTATGATAAGCCTAGTATCATTGACTAAGACTCAATGGCTCCTTGGTTGGAGAGATGGGGTTTTGTGCAAATCACCAGACATTGTTTTTTGATAATCCAGTGGCTTTCACTTGGCTTCACTTACTACTAGAAGAGTATAATGAGGTAGGGGCCCTGATCATAGGCAATACCTCATTGATCTATATTACCTTCTTGTTCCATGGACTTCTGGTTTCTAATACCCTAATATGAACAGAAGTTTCCTGTCATTTTCCATGATTTGGTTCAGTAACCAGTTGTAACTTCTCTTTTCTTCAAAAGTGTGTTGCCTGCAGCCCATTATCTCATTTGTATTAGATATTGTATAAGTATATATTAGACTATATCAGTTTGTGAGGGTTTTTTTTAAACCACAGAAGTCAATAATGGTTAATTTAAAGAAAAATAAAAAAGGATTTTGTGGAAAGCCCTTGCTAGAACAGAATTAAAGAGAGAGCTGAAGGGTGCCTGGCTGGTTCGGTTGGTGGAGCAGCTGACTCTTGATCTAGGGGTCATGAGTTGGAGCCCTCTGATAGGTGTGGAGATTACCTAAAAATAAAATCTCAAAAAAAAAAAAAAAAAAGAGAGAGAGAGAGCTTAAAACTGTACCTTGTTATGGACATGATGTAGGGTAGCCTTAGGGATCTGGACTAAGAGTCTTTGGAATGACTTAGTTCTATTGTTATGTCCATCTACTCAAGACTCATATTCCCAGCATAGAGTCTGGTTTGCCTAACTTGAATCACCACCTCACCTCTTGGCTGATGCCACAAGGTGCCTTGATTAATAGACTCACCAAGACTTGCAAAATGGAGAAGAGGTCCTTTCCTCAAAGGAAAGAAGGGAGGAGGAATATACAACCAGCCAATCAACAGATGCCCATTCCAGAGTGTTCAGATTAATTAGGTCAGCGCCAGTAGGGGTGTCATTGGCCTTTGGGGGAAGACGATTTTTCTTTGTGAGTCACTGTCCCAGTGCATTTCAGTATGTTCAGCATCCCTGGCTTCTGGGCACTAAATGCCAGCAGCACCCCCACTGATAGCCATCACAATCAGGGCATCACTTGTTTTCCAGCCATACCATCTGTCCCCTAGACAGGCTGTGGAACAGCCCATCAGGACCCCTGCACTGCATGATCCCTAAAACTGTTTGCATTTAAAACAATCTGATGCATCCCCATTGCTAAGCAAAATGCTGTTTGTAATTTGGCTATAGTAAAATAATTCCTATCACTTCTACCAAAAAGGTCTTCAGTTTAGTGTCCCCAAATATCTAAACAGACCTGCATATAGAATTGTATGAAATATATAAGAATTAATTTGTTTCTTCAGTTTATTTAAGGGCACAGACTTTAGAGCTGGATTTTCTGAATTCATATCCTACACCCTATAGCTCTGCTATTTACTAGCAGTTACTTCCTTTGGGCTTTTACGTCATCTTACTTTGGCCAATTACATAATCTCTCTATGCCTCTGTAAACTGAGGATAATAGTACCCATTTCATAGGGTTGCTATGAGGATTAACATAGCTATTGTGCATAAAGCATTTAATATATTGTCAAGAGCATAGTAAGTGTATGTATAAGCTATTACTATATTTATAAAATGGAATATTAGTAATTAAGTTTCCCATAGATATGCCTTTAAAAATTTTTTTCTGGGGAATTTACTTTTACTTTGAAAAAGTAAATTGCTTTATCTGGAATAGCATTTTGTTATTTTGTTATAGCAGTTTAGAACTATACTTTGAAAAATATCAGTTAATTATTCATTCCTTTATTCAATATTTATTGTTTGCCAGGCTTGTATTAAATCTTTTTTTTAATGTTTGTTTATTTTTGAGACAGAGAGAGACAGAGTGTCAGCAGGGGAGGGGCAGAGAGAGAGGGAAACACAGAATCTGAAACAGACTCCAGACTCTGAGCTATCAGCACAGAGCCTGATGCAGGACTTGAACCCATGAACTGCTAGATCATGACCTGAGCTGAAGTCAGTCATTTAACTGACTGAGCCACCAGAAGCCCCTAAATCTTTTTTTTTTTTTTAAAGAAAGTTTATTTATTTTGAGAGGGGTTGGGGGGAGAGGGGATCCCAGTCAGACTCTGAGCTGGATGTGGGGCTTGAACTTACAAACTGTGAGATCATGACCAGAGCTGAAACTAAGAGTTGGATGCTTAATTAACTGGGCCACCCAGGTGTCCCAGGACTGTTAAATTCTAAGAGACAGGGAATTTATATATTGGTGGAGAAAGCAGTAACTAAGTGAGCAAGCAAATGTCCAGGGTAATTACTGATGTGTTAAGAGCTGTGAAGGAATCAGCAGAAAACCCTGGAAGCAAGGAAAGGTTCCCTGTGTTGGTAGAACAGAGGAGAGGCCTCGACTGAACAGCGGGCAGCAGAGGAGAGGCAACGTGGGAGATGCGAGAAGTGTGCCAGAGCCATGTTTTTCCAGGACTTCAGAGACTCCAATAAGGAGCTCGGGTCTTTTCTACAGGGAGTTGGGATTTCTTTCCAAGGAGCTATTGAAGTTGGGGTGGGAAGGTTTTAAGCAGGAACTTGCTGACTCTGATTTCCTTTTAGGAAAGTCGTTTTTGTTGACTGTAGACAGTAAATTACAGAGGGCCAGGTGAGACCAGATAGAAGCCTCTAGGGAAGAAATGGATGGCATGGCAGCAGTGGAGCTGGGAAGAAGTGGATGAAGCATGAGTGAGATCACATATTTATTTCGGAGGTAGAATTGACAGGTGTTAGTGATGGCTTGGATCAGGAGGTCAGTGAGAGAAAGGGAGGAATCAGGGAGATTTGTGGCTATTAAGTGCCTAGATTTGTGGCTGTTAAGTGCCATTTGTCACTATCGCTAAACCTTTTTTTGCTTCATGGTCTTTTATAAGACTAAATTTTTAGTACCATTTAGTACAGTTTTTAATACCTGGTCTCAAGTTTTTTTGCACTGCAACCAAATTTTATGATCTCCTTAAATATTTTTGTTTTCTTATTTAGTAATGAAACTCCCTTTGTGGATGTTTTTGGCACTTAATTGGGACCATTTTATCTGTTATTTATTGCTGCTGAGAATTTGAACTCACCATTTCCAAAGCTGTCATTTGAAGTCGTATAACTGAGTATTACCCCTGCCCCCCAAAAGTAGGAGAGCTTGTAAAAGCCTGCACCTGATGAGAAGCAGCTCTCACTTCTCTACCAGGTGTGCCTTATGGGTGAGGATGGCAAGGGACTGGGATGGTAGTGGGCTGAGGATGGCGAGGGGCTGGGATAGTGGCGGGCTGAGGATGGCGAGGAGGGGTATGGGGTAGTGGTGGGCTGAGGATGGCAAGGGGCTGGGCTGGTGGTGGACTGAAGATGGCGAGGGGTTGGGGTGGTGATGGGGCACCTATGGTTTATTTACCTAGCTCTGTCTGAGGCATCTGCTCACTTTGCAATTATACACTTTTTAACATGTACTTCCGGTGTGATAGGTCAAGTTTATGAGCTATTTTCTGTAACTTAGGACTAGTACACCTCCTTAATAATTGCAGTTTTTCATATTTCACTAAAATATTTCTTCTTGTGAAAGAATTGAGATCAAGTGTATACACTAGCCTTTAATTAGATTGTTCAAATTGATACATGTGGAATGAAAAATTTTACTCTTTTCTAAACAGTGAAGAAAAACTAGGAAGAAATTTCAGTGGACAGTAATGCAAAGAGATTTTCTTAAACACCAGAATGAGAAACCAGAAATGCATATAAAACATGGGAACTTCAAAAACATTTTTTAGACACAGACTATTATTAAACACTTATGGATGTTTTTGACTTCCCATTACATTAAAATACCCAAATGAACTTCATGTTCAGAACATTTAAAAATAGCTCAATCTTGAAAAGAAGATATAAAGTATTATCAGCTGTGCTTTTTGTGCATAATTAGCATGTGTCTGTGAAAGTATAATGACTTCTAGTGTAATATTACTCATAAAAAATTCAGATGGTAAAAATTGGAGCTACAGCTGGGTGACATATTTTAAAATAATTCAAGGATGACTCCATAGAAAGCATGCTACTTTAATTCCTTGTACTCCTCCTTTCACTCGCCAGTGGAACATGAAGTCACCAATAAAAATCCCTTAAATACTGTTTCTTTTTCCCCCTTTCTTATAGATTTGATGTGTGCTCACTGTTTCCTTCAGTGCTTGATGCGCTACTGTGAAGATACATCACCTTTTCCGTTTTTCCAAGATGGCTCAAGATATAGTAGGCTTTTCTTCTGATTATCAGTTTTGGATGCAGAAACTTTCTGTGTGGCACCAGGCCTCCACTTTGGAAACCCAGCAAGACACCTGCCTTCATCTACATCGATTTCAGGAATTCCTGAGGCAGATGTATGAAGTCTTGAAAGAGATGGTAGGTAGTAGACCAAAATAATGAATCTCTGCTACATTTCACCAAGCCTGAATGTGCCTGGGGTCAGGGACTTGTGGTGTTGACCCAATGGATTAGAAAGACAGATTACCCGTAGGTAATACAGATAGGGCGGTTTCCTTGTGTCTGATTTCTTATAACTTCAGTCTTGTCTTCTTGACTAATTACCTTGTCACATGAGGCTTCCTGACCAGTAAAGTGTTTTGTTTTGTTTTTTTAAAAGAAAAGAAGACTGACAATTGTTGTCAGGTAATAATTGGGATTCTTTTAAAGGCCTTTGCATCTATGAAATATTGAAGAGTTTTCTGAAATGCTTCTTTATGCTGTTCTTTAATGCTGTCGTAGAGTAGGTTCTACTAAGAGATAATAACTATTAAGATCTCTTCTTATGAGTATTTTAAGTGGTATTTTCTGGTGAATATTAAGATTTTGAGTGTTTCCACTATTGTTGTATAGTGTTCAGAATTTGATACATTTTCATTTTGACATGATTTCTCATTTTTACTGCAGTGGATATTATTATGAATTAACATGCTTTCATATTATGACATTATTATTTGTTTATACTTACTTTCTAATTTCAAAATGAAAAGCAAAATTGTCATTTAATGTAGGTGTTCTTGTGTTACATTTTTCTTCTCTTAATCTAAGAAGCAACTCAAAAATTTGAAGAATTATTCATGTTGATGATACGAGTTCATGTCTTTAAAGGCAACTAGAAGAAAAGATATAGTCTGTATGATCAACCAATGCTAACTTTTAAAATTGTTTCTCTATAATTTGCTTCTGCAGCTTGGCTTTAAATTGGTCCCAGAAAGCCTAGGGCTGGCCTTGATGCTAAGACAAATGTGAAGAATTTATTGGTACAGCAGCTTACATTTCAGCTTATGTACATGTTACCTCATTTAGGTCTTATTTTTGAACTTTCTTGAGAGGTAAAGAAGTGGGAAGAGGGCCAGTTGTACAAAAACATGTACATATTTTAATCTTAAGCTGTTTTCTATTTGGTTGATCTTTTGTGTCTCAGGTTTTAGGTTGTTGTAGATTAAGTATGATGTCATTTAGCATGTAGTAACTGAAATAGTAATGAACAGAGATATATATCTTTATGCCTTGGCTGCTTTTATTTCTTTTTACAAGCTCCAGAGTTCTTGTTCTCCCAAACCTTCTTTGAAATAGCCCTAGTGAAGCTGAGTTAGGAATCTCTCTTGTGTTAGAGTAAAAAACCAGGATGAAAACATGTTATTATAGAGCTTTTAATTGCCCACAATATTTTGTTGACTATTATGCAGTCTTTGTTATTTTTAAGCAAATTGACCTTTTCTAAGTGTGAGTAAAATAAAGTTAATTTTGTAACAAGATTTTACATAAATGTGCTGTACATCTTAGTTTGGGTGATGTGGTTTAAGGATGAAGTAAGGTGGACAGTACTTTTAAATGAAGTACTTGTTAAATTTTATTTGAATTTCCTACTTTTCTGAAATACTTACTAAACAGTCAAACTCCCTCAACCTGTAGTGTCAGTTCACCCTTTTTATGTTGCATAATGTCTTTTTATTGACCAAAACATAATTTTCTTTTACAGGATTCAACTATGATCATTGAAAGATTTCCCACAATAGGTCAACTGTTGGCAAAAATTTGTTGGAATCCTTTTATTTTAGCATTTGGTAAGAATCCAAAGCCTGTCCTCTCAAAATATAGACTTCTCATGATAATTTTAATCTTTGTATTGCTTAACAAAATGCAAAGTTTCCAATTATAAATTTTCTCCTATTTTTTATGTAACAGCTATTCAAATGTATTCATTGTTCCATTAGACAGATAGCATCCTTTTCTTGTCCTTATGTTTGTATAGATAATCACACACACACACACACAGATCTGTAAGAAAATAGAACTCCTTGCATTATAAAGTAGACTCTTTGAGATGATTAACATAACTTCATTTTTAATTCAGTATAAAATGGTTATAATAATGAAATAATTTCTTGTTTCACAATTTCACATTAACTTGCACACTACCGTTTTCCATGTGTAAAATCATTCTTTAGTATCTGAATCCTCCCATGGCCCTGACATTTTTTTAGGGGTGACATTTTAGTTTTAGCTAAGGTGAAGAGGAATTTGAGGACACATTGGGGGAGCTATTCCTTCCCTGAACTCCTGTCTACTTGTCCAGCCTCATTTCCTGTATAATCCTCTGCAACCACACCACACACATGGTAGCCAGGTCAAGTTACTAACCATGCCTTGAAAGCACATGATGTCATGGCCTGAGACATGTGATTCCTTTGTTTAGAGCTCTGTTCTCATCTCCTGTCCTCTTAAACTTTCTTTGAAATAGTTTTGCTTCAGGCTGCTTTAGGAACCTCTTTTAGTGTCTTCATAGCTGATAGCATTCCCCGTAATCATAAGACTTACTACACTGTTTTGTAATTATTGGTTTGCCTGTCTGATGTTCTGGAAGACTGAATGCCTCTCAAAAGCAGGAACTGTGGTTTTAGTTCTTTTTGTAATTCTAGGGCCTAGAATAGGGTGGAGCAGGCACATCTGAAGGTGTATAGTTTACTGCTTTGACTTGGCTCTATTTGTAGCTAGTTTAGTATTTACTTTAAAGTCAAAGGCTACTTGCATAATATAATGATATTAGAATAAAAACTAAAATCAGTATTACTCTGTGATATCTTAAAGAATTGTACAGTTTCTCTTTCCTACCTTGTCGTAAATAATTACAAGAAACATGAACTCAGTGGGGAAGAGACAGGGCTGCAGTCATTCCCGGGAGCATACTACATGGGTGCACCACACACATAAACTCACTCTCTCTGCCTCTGCCCCAACCCTCATCTGTTTCTCTTCCTCTCAACTTATGCCTCTTGCTCCTCTTCCCCTTTGAGTTGACTCTTTGTCTCCTGTCCTTCCCCAGCTTGTTGAAGTTCTTGATCTAAACGGGCAAAGCCATCACTGTATTTGCCCACCAGGGCCATACTTACCTGCCCTAAGGTCATATATTTCAGCATGATCAGTGTTTCTCAAATAACTTTGACCAGAACTACATTTTCTGTACATGTTTATATGTATATATGCATACATACAAACAGACAGATGTGTACACACATTTCATGAAAGAATGTTTGTTTTGATTTTGTGCAGTCATATCCACTATCCTATTTTAAAAATGGTCTTTTTAAGACCAAATTATTTTTACCCCCAGATAGGTCCTGACCAAAAATTTGAAAAACACTGAGCTAGGCCAAGGATACTGATGGAATGGGAGGCATTGCTGATGTTATTCTGGGCACTGTTCTCTGTGGATTGCAGAGTGGATCTGAGTCCTTGATAGTTTTGTGTATTTATTTTGAGAGAAACAGGGCATGAGCTGGGGAGGGGCAGAGAGAGAGAGAGAGAGAGAGAGAGAGAGAGAATTCCAAGCAGAGTCAGCGCAGAGCTGGATGTGGGGCTTGAACTCAGGAAACCATGAGATCATGACCTGAACTGAAATCAGGAGTCAGATGCTTAACCGACTTAGCCACCCGAGTTCCCTGAGCCCTTGATAGTTTTGCAGGATAGGTAATTATGGTAATTGTAGTAAATCACTTTCCCCATAATGTAAAATTGATAAAAGCCAGGATCCCATGCCTCTAAAGCCTGCATTGTCGTAATGATCTGGCCTGTGGATCACACCATTGTGGTTGAAGTAGTCTAGTTCTGGCTTTAACACTAGCTAGCTTCATGTGAATGTATATTTTCACTGGGCAGATATTTGCTAAGCTTTTTTTCTTTACTTTTCTTTTCTTTTTTTCCTCTTAATATGCCAGGCCTAAGAAAACATGGCTCGTAATTCTGTCTACCCGAAGCATTCAGTCAAAGAGAAAAGAGACAGCCTGACTCAGCCATGGCTTGTGTTGTGGAGCTGTGAACAAAGAGCTAAGAGAGAAAGGAGTTTGAGTTGGGGCCAACTCTTAAGGGACAGTAGATGAGATGGGATTTTCTGAGAAAAGCCGTCAGACTTGCTAGGTTCCAGATTTCTTATTTGTAAAAATGAGAAGGCTAGACTGATTTATCCCTATGGCCTTAAACTTGTATGTGTCTGTGGTCTTTCCTTAGCACCTATCCGCATTACATTGGGCCCCTCTGACAACCAGAAACAAATTCTCCATCTCTTTTTGTTTCAAAGTTTGTGTTACGTTTCGAAGTTTCAGCTTCCAATTTGAGGTGTGCCTTTGGTTCTGAGCTTAGTGGCAACTGAAAGGCAACAGAACTCCATGATGAATCAAATCTTGCCCATGTTGCTACTATTGTTTTGCTAGTTGGGCATTGTCCAGGAAACATCTTTTCTTATGGCTTTATAATATCAAAATCACTTTTTAAATACAGGAAATGTGACAGTTTCTATCAAAGAAAGAAGTAAACCTCTGGTAGTGTTAAATGAGAATTGGATCAGAGATAGGACAATATTAGGAAGGAGGAAGGATTTGGAAATGAAGAGACCACAAAGAAAAGAGAAAAAACATAATAGAAAGGGAGGGGACACCTTTTATTCATGAGTGTTCTCTGCATAAACTTACGGATTTCACCTTCTTGGAATTCTGGCTCATATTTCTAATTCTTCCCTCGTGATTGAGCATGTAACAGCTGTAACATCGCTATTTCCTTTTTATTGCTATGTAACAGTTTTCACCCAAGCTTGTCAGCTTAAAATAATAAGTATTTATGGTCTTAAAAATGCTACCTTCTCACTTTTGATGTTTTTTTTTTTTTTAATTTATTTCTGAGAGAGAGAGAGAGACAGCATGAGCAGGGGAGGGTCAGAAAGAGAGGGAGACACAGAATCTGAAACAGGCTCCAGGCTCTGAGCTAGCTGTCATCACAGAGCCTGAAGCAGGGCTTGAACCCACGAACTGTGAGATCATGACCTGAGCTGAAGTCGGATGCTTAACCGACTGAGCCACCCAGGCGCCCCTATTTTCTCACTTTTAAATTACAGATTTAAAGTTTACAGAATTAATTTGGCTTTCATTTGGAATTTTAGTTCACGATGTCAAAAAATAGGGGTGCTTGGGTGGCTCAGTTGGGTTAAACATCCAACTCTCTGTTTCGGCTCAGGTCGTGATCAGGTCTTGGTTTTGTGAGTTCGAGCCCTGCATGGGCTCTCTGCTGACAGCACGGAGCCTACTTGGAATTCTCCCTCTGCCCCTCCTCTGCTCATGCTGTCTCTGTCTCTCTCAAAATAAATAAACACAATTAAATAAAATAAAATATTAGGTGGCAAATGTATGTTGGTATATTGTTTTCCCTTCCGCTCATTTTAGAATCCAGATTTGTACGAAGATCTGCTGTCAGTGACTGCTTGCATGATGAAACCCAGGCATTTTCCTATTTCATTTAACTGCCCTGCAGGATGTCCACTGGATCTAAGGGCCTCGGGGGAGGAGCCTGACAGATGCCTTCTCCCCTGTCACGAATGTTGGAGGTGTTCAGGAATAACAAGTGATGGCTTGCATCTGTAAATCCCTAAAGCAAAGTAAACTCATTAGCAGTACATTTCAGTGAATGTCAGTACTTTGACTCTGAGCAAAGTAAGGCACCTCCTAAAGATCTAGTGAACATTTCTCTGGCTGCTCTCTTTCTCTCTCTTTTTTGTTTTTGTGTTTGTTGTTGTGTTTTTGCTTTTCTGAGAGAAAAATTTTAAAATGATATATTTGTTGAACTAAATATACACACTCAACACTTAAGGAAATTTCCATTTTTTAGATTCTGTTACATTTAAGTTCCATCAAATAACATTTTCTTTCTTTGTTTCCTCCTCCTCCTTTCCTTCCTTCACCTTTTTGGAGAAGTGTCTACACTCTTTTTGAGTGTCTACTTTTTGGAAATGCTGTGCATTTTCTCTAAGAGGGGAAAGCCTTATATAATAAGCATATCTGGGATGTGTCTGACACCATGTGACATGAAGATAATTAGAATTTCTTCTAATACTTAAAACATTGTAGGTACAACTGTCATAATTTTAATCAGTGACATTGGTTCAACCTCAAGAATCCTAGGACCTTCAGAAATTAAATTACATGATGTGTGAAATAAACCTAAAATAGGCAAGCCGGTGATGTATTTGAGCTCATAAAATCTAGGGGGGAAGAAGCAGTGTCCTTCAGAATAAAGACTGATAAAGTTTGTTCAGAGGTATTACCAGGAGAGCATAAGCCTACAATGTTTATGGGGAAAAAATGGGTTTAAAAATTACTATTAATGTCTTTTGGTGTGTGGTTGAAAGTGCAGAGGTAGCTTGCTGTAGTTTGTATTTTCCTTATTTCTTGTTAATATAGCCTTTAGAAATCCTGTGTTTATGAGATTGCAGAAGATAAGAATGTCAAGGGTGGTGGGTGATTCTGCAGAGGATTGAGTCCAGGTATTGGGTTTCCTCAGCTTCTACTCAATGGCTGTCTGATAAAGGCCACAGTTGCTTGGCCTTAGTTTAGGTACTGACATCTTCACTTTGAGGCATCATTCTTGCCTCTTGGTTGTGTTGTGAAATCTCCCAATGGAATGGACTCGGTTACCAAAAGAAGAAAAGGAAAATGGCTCACCAAGTAGATATTCTTGCCAAGTATAAGATTTCCAAGTTCAGAGTTTTCATCACATATTTGGTTAAGTTTTCAATTTTAGAGTAAAGAATGAGGAACACGTAAGAGGCTTCTATTTTATCCAAACCATTTAGTACTAAACAGAATATATTTTAAAATGATAACTTTGTTAAATTTGTTTTTAACAAATGAGAATATTTTGGGAAATTAAAAAATTAAAAGATTAAGACAGAAATACAGACTACTGTCTATAACAGTTAATTTGCCTTAAAAAGGTTGAAATTACTAATGGTTCGAAATGTGCTTTGAAAGAACTGATCTTGAGAAAAGCCCACTTCTTTAGTTATTTCCATCATTCTTTCCTGGCTTTATCAGAAAGGGAATTGAGCACACAAGTGCTAAGGATCAGTAATCCTGAAACCACAAGAATATAAAAAACCAACAAAGTTAAGTTTCACTCATGGTGCTGAATACTTATTCTGTGAATTTCATATTCTGTGAGAATTTGATATTTTCATAAGATATAATAAATATATTGTTTAAAATTTTCTTATACTGATTATCTTTTCTTTCTGTTTGCTAAAACCTTATTTTAGTTTAGTTTTTTTGTGTGTTTTTTTTTTTTTTTTCAGATGAAAGCCAAAAACTTCTACTGTGGTGCTTATGTTGTCTGATTAATAAAGAACCACAGAATTCTGAAGAATTGAAACTGAACTCCTGGACACGGGTAAGAGAATCTTGTCCTACACTGCTTTGCATTAAATTGATTGTTTAAAGGTGCTGCTTTAGTAGTCCAGTTCTGTGACATTTTAGAAACTTTTTCAAATACGGTCTTCACTGTCCCATTATCTTGCTGGGGATAGTTATTCAAGAGATTTCATTTTTGCTTGATTATGAATTCCAGAAGATAGTGGACTTTAAGGTGAAGTTTCCCTTGCCTAGAAGACCTAACTAATGTTGTGTGATTTTGTAAAGTTACTTTCAGGCAGTTAAAGGAATGTTCTCTCTTTCTTTTAAACAATTCGTATACTTAAAAAAAAATTGTTTTTCCCTACTAACCTAGTTTAAAGACTTACATAATTTCTAAGTACTTCTCTGCATATCTCAGAATTTAATCTGTAGTAATACGAAAATTCAGAAGTACTCTGGGAGCTGCTGCCTTTATTTTATGTCCTGAAGTTGGTATCCAGACCAGGGTGCTCAGACTAGCACCTGGTGCTTTTTGGCTACTGCTGCTTACACTGTCAAATCAGTCACTTGAATGTGCTAGTCCATGTAGCTGACAGCTTCTTACACTCCCCTGTCTGTTTCTGCTTTCTCTTGAAGGGCAGGCACAAGTTGGCGAATGTTGTAGGACTGGGCTGTGGCAGTCCTCACCACTAGCAAGTTGCCTGTTCTTTTCTCATAGCCCGCACTGTCCTGCTGTAATAACCCCAAGGACTCACTAATGCCTGTCAGACTCCACTTAGTATGCATATGGTTCAGATTAGCTGCTTAGTATTATGAAATCACCCACCCAGATTAATGAATATGGTTTTGTCTATCAGTCTGACTGGTGATATCATTCCATTCACTGCTTTTTACTATTCCTTTGTTTCATACAAAATTGCCGACAGAGCTGACAAAAAGTGTTTGTATTTTACTGTTAGATTGAAAGAAGAATTGAAGGGACAGTAGAAATGATAAGGTTTGGATGAGGGAAGGAGAGGGTGCAGACTTTAACTGGAAGGTAAGTTACTGTAAAGAGCTGAAGAAAGAACTGATTTAAGTAGAATTAGGTAAGAAAAGTTGTGGAAAACAAGGCTATATCAACAGAATAACGTATTTCGTCTTTTTTAAATTGTGTTTATACTTGATGTTACAATGATTATTTAGAATATATTTTTGTATTCACTAGCTCAGGGAGTCCTGAAATAGGCTATCTGATAAAGTGTTTTTAGGGCGATTAGGCTAACTTTCTTCATTTAAACTCATGACTTTATTAGCCTATTATAAAATTTCTAGGCTTGCATTTTATTCTGTGGATTTCTCTTATTTAATACTGCATCCATTATCAATAGGTACATATCAAGTATAGCATAGGAAGGTTAAGTTAGACTTAATTCCTGCCATCAGGGAATTCATAGTTAGGTATAGGTGTGATGGTGACACAGAGGACACTTGCTCAGACTTGGAGGTTTAGAGATGTGAGGTTTAGAGATGTGTCCTGCAGGAGGAAAGATATCAGCTGAGTTTTGAAGGATGACTAGGAGAGCAGGGCTAGAGCCTTGGGAAAGGATATTCCTGTCAGCATACAGAGCATGCACAAAGATGGTGGCGAGAAAGCCAATGTCATATTCAGGGAACTACAGGTACTTAGATATGCTGGTGAGGCCCCATGAAGCCTTTTGTATAATAAGTTTTTATTTTATTTTGAAGGCAGTGGGGAAATGAAAGTATTTTAAACAGAAATCATCTGACCAGGTATGAATTTTAGAAGCTTAACAGCAAAAGGAAGTTGATTTGGAAGGGGCAGGGATAGCATTTTGGAAGCAAATGTAGTGATCAAGTGAGAAATCATGCGGCCTTGGATGAAATGGAAAAGAGGGACCAGATTTATAATATGAATGAGGTAAATATTCAAAAGATGTAATGACAGGTTAAGTGCAGATGTGCTTAGGTGTAGGTGGAGTTGAACATACTCTTCTTAGAAGGAGCTGATTTACACTTAGACGGTTGACAGTCTTCAGGGTATGGGAACAGTGGACCCTTGGGTGAGGGTGAGATTGCCCAGGGCAATGGGAAGGGGGAAGGGCCTGGGACAGCCTTGGGAGACACTGGCTTTCAAGGAGTGAGGGGAAGAATAAGCTACACTGCAGGTTAAAAACAGGGAGTCAGAGAAGTAGAAGGAG
This sequence comes from Hyaena hyaena, assembly GCF_003009895.1. Lineage (NCBI taxonomy): Eukaryota > Metazoa > Chordata > Mammalia > Carnivora > Hyaenidae > Hyaena > Hyaena hyaena. The sequence continues at coordinate 1,721,945 of NW_024080896.1, forward strand.
AGAAACAGCAGTGTTTTGAGAAGCAATGAGTGATTCTTCATATCTGATGCTGTAGTGCAGCAATGTCCAATGCAATAGTTGCTTTAAGAAACTAAATGAAATTAATAATTTTTATGTAACCCATTATATCCAAAATACTAACATTTCAACATATAATCTATAAAAGTTATTAATGAGATTATTTTATAATCTTTTTTCATACTAAGTCACTGAAATCCAGTGTGTATGTTATACTTACATTTTACGTCTACATGTTACATCTTAATTCAGATGCTAAATTTTCACTAGAAGTTTTTGTTTTAATGTTTGTTTATTTATTTTGAGAGAGAGAGTGCGCCAGCACTAGCAAGGAATTTGAATTAGCAAATCAATTGAATCCCATGCAGGCTCCAAGCTCTCTGCACAGAGCCCAACACAGGGCTCGATCCCACCACTGAGAGATATGACCTGAGCAGAAATCAAGAGTCAATGACACTTAACCTACTGAGCCACCCAGGTGCCCCTCACTGGAAATTCTTGATCTGAAATTCTTGAACTGAAGTGTCAGTGTTTAAACTTAAATGTAATTAAAATTTTAAAAATTAAAAACTTACTTTTATCATACTCCCTACATTTGAAGTGCTCAGTAGCTACATGTGACTAGTAGTCAATGTATTGGACAGGGGAGCTTAGAGCATAACACAAGGTAAGGATTGAAGAGCAGGAATGACCTGGGTGGGAATGATTTGAGTGGGAGGTGCAAGAAAGTCGCCAGATTGCTACAGTTTGAGGAATGAAGGTAGTAAGGTGAGGAAGTGGAGGTAATAAACTTTGGCTACTTTTTGAAGAAACTTAGTCCTGGAGGAGGGAGATAGGAGGTGGTAGCCAGGTCAGATAATAGAGTTGACTTTACTGAAATTGAGAAAGTCCCGAATATGCTTTACATAGAAGAGAAAATGCTAGTAGGGAAGAGTTGCAGGCATATGAAATTGTGAAAACAGTTTCCCTCCTCAGTGTATTAGGCATGCCTGTAATATTACCTGATAAAAACATGTACAGTAATAATACTAACTTTTAGCAGTCTAAGGCAAATTGCATACACCTATCACAAATCAGTACCCATATAGTTGTATATTGTTGGCCATAAATGCAGTAAGACAGAAGATGTTTCTTGGTTTATGAATCCGTTGTACTTGTCTTGGATATGCATTTATCTTAGAAGTGATATTTTCTTCCTAAAAGTTTTAGAAGTACATGTTATACATTAAGGTATGTAACTTGTCATCCAGTATCATTCTGAAAGTTATACAAGTCACGTTTTAATAATATTTGTTAGTTCACTCAATGAGCATTTATTTATCTAGTGCCTGCTATGTGCTAAGTAGTTCTAATTGTGATAATAAAATCTTGGGTTTTTCTGTGTTCCTGGAGCATCACAAGTGTAATTGTAACAGCCTAAGTCAAAAAGTATGAATTTCCTCTGTAAATTCTAAAATTTAGTAAAATTCAGATTATTAAAATTGAAAATGTTAGATTGAGTTGTATTTTTAGAGCAGAGATAAAATAAGGGGTGCCTGGCTGGCTTAGCTGCTGGAGCGTGTGACTCTTGATCTTGGGATTGCCCTTTCAAGCCCCATGTTGGGTGTAGAGATTATTTAAAACAATAAAATCTTTTAAGAAGAAAAAAAAAGAACAGAGATGAAATAAAACTTATTTGCTGACCATATGCTAGCACATGTTAATATATTATGTTGGAAATACATTAATACAATGTGTTGTTTTTTTTAAGTTTTACTGGTAACCTCAAATGTACCATCAAATAACTACCTCAGTGGCTATTCTTACAGTTTAGAGACTTATTGAAGTCACAGGACTCTTTCACATCTTTTCAGAATACTTGCTTCTTGTAAAACTTAGTTTTATTGGTGAATCAATTGAACAGATACTTTTTGAACACCTTCTGTTTGTCAGGCTGAGGATATAGTAGTGAGTTTAAAGATAGCCTGTTCTAAGAGTTTATAACCCAAAGGGGAAATCTCCAGGTCTGCCACATTTAGGAGATAACTATCCTCTCTAGGCAAGACCATACCCCTGTAATATTTATTTTGATGAGAAGAAAACAACAGAATACCAGGGGTAGAGGTCAGTTAAAGGGTTTTACTTTGTCTTTATTCCATTTCAAAATGCAGTTTTAAGCAGTATCCAGATGCTACATGTATTGCTTTAGTCTTCTACTTCATTCCTCTTAAATAAAAACAACATAACTTTTAAATTATAAAATCTACACACATGCAGAAAAGTGCATCAAGCATAAATGCCAAGCTTTAAAATCATTGCAAAATAAATACCTTTATAACTACTGGCTAGGTCATGAAATAGAAGATTACCTGCCTCTTAAAAGCTCCCTGCCCCCAGGTGCCCCTTCTTTCTTCTATGCCCCTCTCTCCCTCTGGCAGTAACCGCTAACCTGACTTTTATTTACATTGCTTTATGGTTTTACCACTTAATTATGGAGTTTGGCTTATGATTTTAACTTGATATAAATGAAATAATACACTATATATTGTTCTATGCTTGACTTACTTTATTCAGTATGAGGTTTGTAGGATTCAGCCATGATCTTGGATGTACTTGTCAGTTGTTCATTTTCACTGCTATAGAGTATTCCATTTTATCAGGGTATTTACTACAGGGTATTTATCCATTCTACCTTTGTTGGAAATCTGTTTCTGGTTGAGGAGAATTAGGAACAGAGTTGCTGTAATATTCTCTCTTTTATATCCAAGGTTCAAAACATGTATTTTTTTAATGTTTATTTATTTTTGAGAGAGAGACAGACAGAGCATGAGTGGGGGAGGGGCGGAGGGAGAGGGAGACACAGAATCTGAAGCAGGCTCCAGGCTCGGAGCTGTCAGCACACAGCCTGACGCAGGGCTTGAACCCATGAACTGTGAGATCATGATCTGAGCCAAAGTCGGCGCTTAACCGACTGAGCCACACAGGTGCCCCTGTGTTTTGTTTTGTCTCTTAAGAGAGAATCTTAAGCAGGCTCCACACTCAACATGGAGCCCAATGTGGAGCCCGATCTCACAATTGTGAGATCATGATCATGAGATCATGACCTGAGCTGAAATCAAGAGTCAGACATTTAACTGACTGAACCTCTTACGCACCCACAAAACATGTATTTTATGAAAAAAACTACAGAGGAAAAGAAGTGCAGCTGGAGAGTGAAAGGATTTGTTTTGTACATAATTTCAAACAAATACTTGTGAACATGCCTTTCACATGCCCTGTTGTGTCAAAATAAAGAGGATGCTAAAAAAAAGTGGAAATGTAGGTTATTTGATATGCATATCTTTAATTGTATTAGCTCATACTAAATTGTTTTCCACAATGGTAGTACCAGTTTAAATTCCTACAATGAATGTGTAAGAGTTCTGTAGCTTCCTGGCCACTTGGCATTATCAGACTTTTAAGTTCAATTATTCTAGTAGACGCATGTGGTACTCTCTATTATGGTCTTAATATTTCCCTAAAGTATTTCCCTCAAGTTGAGCACATGTTTGTGTAATTCCTGTTCAAGTTTCTTAATAAATTTTCTACTTGGTTGTCTTGTAGAAATTCTTTAGATGTACTGAATCTGGGCACCTTTTTATTTATATACATATTGCAGCTATTTTTTTCCACTTTGTGGTTTGTGTTTACATTTCTTTATTTTCTTGTAAGGAAGACATTTAAAATTATATTGTAGTCAAATTTATCAGTCTTTCCCTTTGTGGTTAATAATTTTGTATTTTGCTTAAGAAAATTTTCCCCACTGCAAGATCATGAAGACCTTCCATATGATTTTCTAAAAGTATATTGATTTACCTTTCCCAGTTAGGTCTGTGGTCCATCTGTAACTATTTGTTTGTATGATCTAAATAGGCATCCACTTTCACTTTGCTTCCACACAGATACCCCATTGTCCTTGCACCATGACTGAGAAGTTCTTTCCTTGCTGATATATGGTGTACTTTTGTCATAAGTCAAGCGTCTTTGTATATGCAGATATGATCCTAAATCTCTCCATTGGTTTCATTGATCTGTGATGATTAATTTTGTGTCAACTTGACTGGGCCATGGGGTGTCCAGATATTTTGTCAGACATTATTCTGGGTGTTTCTGTGATGTGTTTTTGGATGTGATTAACATTTAAATAGATTGAGTAATACAATTCCAATCAAAACTGCATCAGCATACTTCTCAAAACTAGAACAAATAAAATTTGTATGGAACCACAAAAGACCCCGAATAGCCAAAGTAATACTGAAGAATAAAACCAAAATGGGAGGTATCACCATCCCAGACTTTAGCCTCTACTACAAAGCTGTCATATCAAGACAGTATGGTATTGGCACAAAAACAGACACATAGACCAACGGAATCGAATTGAGAACTCAGAGCTGGACCCAAAGGTATACAGCCAACTAATCTTTGACAAAGCAGGAAAGAATATCCAATGGAAAAAAGACAGCCTCTTTAACAGATGGTGTTGGGAGAACTGGACGGCAACATGCAGAAGAATGAAACTGGATCAATTTCTCACACCATACACAAAAATAAACTCGAAGTGGATAAAGGACCTGAACATGAGACAGGAAACAATCAAAACCCTAGCGGAGGGGCGCATGGGCGGCTTAGTCGGTTAACCGTCCGACTTTCGCTTAGGTCATGTTCTCGTGGTTC
>NW_024080896.1:1727503-1835286 GCF_003009895.1 Hyaena hyaena
ATAGCAGCACTCTCAACAATAGCCAAAACATGGAAAGAGCCTAAGCGTCCATCAACAGATGAATGGATCAAGAAGATGTGGTTTAACTATACGATGGAATGCTACATGGCAATGAGAAACAATGAAATCTGGCCATGTGTAGCAACATGGATGGACCTTGAGGGTGTTATGCTGAGCGAAATAAGTCAGGCAGAGAAGGACAAATATATGTTTGAACGTATAGGAGGATTAGGAGGAACTTAACGGAGGACCATGGGGGAGAAGAAGGGGGGAAATGGTGGGGGAAAGGGAGAGAGGCAAACCATGAGAGACTCTTGAATGATGAGAACAAACTAAGGACTGATGGGTGTGGGGGGGGAGGGGGAAGATGGACATGGAGGAGGGCACTTGTGGGGATGAGCACTGGGTGTTATATGGAAACCAACTTGACAATAAACTATTTGTAAAAAAAATAAATAAATAAAAATAAATAGATTTAGTAAAGCAGATCATTCTCCCTAATATGTGTGGGTATCTCATTCAATTAGCCAAAGTCTAAACCCTCCTATGAGGCTTTCATATCTGTATTGGAATCTAATAGTGGTTTTTGAGTGAACTCCAAATTGTATGTTTTGTTATTTTTGGTGTAACACATCATTGTCAAGGCATTCTACAGTCCTGAAGTTTTAGAAAACGCATGGTTTCAGAGATGCTGGTATTGTATATATATAGCAAGTTGCAAGATGGGCAAGGGGCTCAGAGGAGATGGTAGGTTTGGGGCTGGAACAACTGCACTTGGGACTGGCCAGCCAGGGGGCAGAACTGGGACTTTGGAAATGTGGTTATGTGTACACTGTTGATAATTTCTGTTATTATTTGTTTTTGTGTTGTTTGGGATTCAAAATGCTAGCCTGGCTCAGTTCAGATGTTGAAACCTAGGGAAAGAATTACTGCCCAAGTTTTAAATGGTAATTTAAGAGGGAAAATATCATATTTCTTGAGGGCAGTTAGTGAGACAATAGAGGCCAGGTGAAATTCAGGTACAAGGCTGGAGATGCTGGAGATTTCTCTTTCACACCTCTACTTTGGCAAAACTTTGGTAATCCTTTATGACTGTAATCTCTTTTGTTTGGTTTTACTTTTGAAATAACAAACATAGTACTAGTATCTTTTTCTACTGGTATTTTATTTGCTTCACTTTCTGAAACCTCCAGTTTCCTTATTTCTTTGAATTTTTATATTCACACATGCAGTGGACAGGAATTAATTCCTTTCCCAGTATCCATCTCTCTCCTTTCTTACCTTCTTATAGTACTAACCTTGCATTTCTCAGCTGTGCACTGTGCATCTGGGGTGAGACTTACTGCACCAAGGTCTTGAAGTTAGTCGTGCCTTGCCAAGACCACCCTTCCCCTTTCCCTGGCTACAGTAATTGGCCCACATTGGAAAGCCAGTCCTACATCTTTTGTTTCAGTGGTTGGTGAAGCAGGTTCATGTTTCCTGCTGAACATCAATTAGGTAACATAGTCCCTGAAGTTGCTGTCAATCACTGTGGGACCACAAGGACAGAGCCTGCCTAGGAACAGAGTTAGTCCTGAAGAAACACAGCTGAGGAAAGGGGAAAGAGAGTCAAGTTTGGTTTGTTTTTGTTTGGTCCCAGGACCAAGCCACTCCTGGACTTCAGTGCTCTGATGCATTCCCTTTCTTGTGGAAGCCAGTTTGGTTTAGAGACTTGTTTTGTTTTGTTTTGTTTTGTTTTTCTCTAGCAGCCAATGGCATCCTAATCAGACTTGTTTAGGGGCTTAATAAACTATTTTTTGAAGGGTTTAGAAACTCAGGTATACATGTATGCAGTTGCAAAAGGAAAAAAAAGTCTTATTTCCTCAAAGGATACTATGAATAAATAGTGAATTTCACAAAATATTTACAGTTGCGTAAAAGTTGCTTTAATTTGTACTTGGTTCAGGGTTGTTTTCCACCATCACTCGTTATGAAGATGTGTGTTAAAAGAAGGCATCCTGGGAGAGTGATGGCAGCATCATGGCAGCATAAGACATTCTCGTTTTTGTTCCTGCTAAACATTTAAAATCCTACATTTGTCCATGAACAGAAATGCCTGTGTGGGAGCTGTGAGATCCAGCAGTATACGCCCAGGGAGCCAATCTGGCTGGAGTCTGAGAACTAGGACCAGCCCCACAGCAGAGGCATCTGGAAAACGCTGACTTAGGCAGATACCCATAGATGCCAGAGCCTTGTACAAGTCTAGGTTTCTCTCCCAACTAGATTACAAGGTCTGTAAGAGTAGAGACTTTGTTCTAAACATGTAGAACAGTATCTGCCACGTAGTAGATATTCAGCAATTATTTGCTGAACAAGTAAATAAATGAGTATGATTTTAGATGGTAAATGCTGGTGGTAGTGGGGTTCTACTTGGAGAAAAGAGAATGAACAGACAAAAGGTTGGATATAGTCTAAAAGAATGATTATTCCATTTAGGCTTGAGAATAAGGTACTTAGGGAGAGAAGCAGAAATTAAGATAGAAAAAAACAGTTTGGGAAAAATTTTGGAAGGCCATGAATTCTAGTTTGTGAGCTTGTTCATAAATTATCATATGGCAGTGAAAGGAGCTACTGAAAGTATTTTAACTGTGGCATTCGGAGAGGGGCATTTGTTGGGATTCGTATGCCTCCCTGTTTTCTTGCTTGCTCTCCCCTAGTCTTTCTCAATCCTTCATTCGTTCATTCTATAAATATATCCTGAGTGCCTACTGTGTACAAGCAGATATTGGGGGATATCTTGACCTTGCAAGATCTAGCAAGAACAAGATCATGTTCTTATTTAGCCATGATAAAGTTTCCTCAGCATTTCGTAGTTTTGCAATATAAATATGGTATATAGCATTCTGTAGGGTTCTGGAAAATATGCAAACCCTGCTGTTCTTATTCCCAAATATTTTACCTCCATTCACTGTGATCATCAGTTCATTCCAGACATGATGTTGAATTGTAAATGTTTAATCTTTCTATGTTTGGGGGAGTGGTAACTGTCTCCTGAGTCATTTATGTGAAGACACTGTTGAACTTTCTGGAATAAAAATTTGCTTCCTCTGAGAGGACAAAATGAGATACCATTTGTATTCTTGGCTAGGTTTTTCCTTTTCATTTCATTTAGGTGGATTTCTGCTTATTCTAATTCTAAATTGTAGCAGATTGTTTTTTAGTAAGTTGCCACTGCTCAAATAGTCCAGATCAAGACATTTATTGCCAATTAGGAACAGGATGTTTGAGATGTTTGGTGATGTTCTCCGGATGACCTGGTTTATGTTTTCTGTTTATTTTGTTTTATTTTTGTTTTATGATCATGTTGGCTTTTCCATTAAACTATAACTTTAATTGACTTGGCTTGGTTAATAGAACATTGACCAGATCCCCTTCTCTAACTCCCAGCTTTTCCCTATTACAACCCCTTCACCCAATTCTCCTGTTGTGCCCCAACCTCAGTCTGGAGTAAAAAGGGAATTTTTAGGTCTGTGTGTTACAGGTGTAATATATGTTTCTAAGACATAGGCTCACTGTGTTTCAATCTAAATTTCCTGGATAGTGCTCCTTGGGCTATTTTGGGATAAATCCCTGCAAAAAGTAAATTTAAACAGTAATGTCTATAGTGGAGTTATTTCTTAGTGAATAGCCACCATTGAGGGCCATGTGGATGTCTGCACTACATGTGGTGACATGATCTGTGCATCATGTTGTTTGAAGTTCAGTTGTTTCCCAGACCACATGTGCATTTCTTTAGGGGCCTGACATCCCTCCCTCCCAAGATCCAGGCATTGTAAGATGGTAACTATAACTGGCTTACTCTCTTTGACCTAGAGATTGTTACACTTTATCTTAGTTTGACTGTTGTTCCTATCAGATCTGGTTCTGTTTAATATTGACAACATTGGAGTTTCTGTAAATTAGCAGCATAGCAAAAGAACCAGGTATATTTAAATCCATAAATCTTGATTTCCAGATCTTTTAAAGGCTTTGTGGTTTAAGTAGTCCTTCACTTGATGGTAGACATAAGCAATACTTATAAAAATGCTGGCTATCAGGCAGCTTTTGTAGCTCAACTGGAACTGAAAAATAACCTCACATGAGTCACTCTTAAGAATCAGGAAATCTAGATCTCTTCTGGCTCTGCTAGTGAAATATTACATAAATTATATAACCTCATTTCCATATCTTAATAAAAGGAGAATACTGTATGATTCTACTTCCATGGGGGTATCTAAAATAGTCAAATTGACAGAAACAGAGTAGAACATGGGAGTTTCTAATGTAGTCAAATTCATGGAAACAGGAGGGAGGAAAAGGGGAAAGGGATTTGCTTAATGGGTATAGAGTTCAGTTCTGCAAGAAGAAAAGTTCTGGAGATCTATTGCACAATAATGTAAATATACTTAACACTACTGTATCTGAAAATGGTTAAGATGGTAAATTTCATGTTATGTGTTTTTTATCACAATTTTTAAAAATTTTAGGATAGTATTACTGTTAATTATTTAGCATGTGTTTTAGATGAATTATCTTAATGTTCACAACTACATGAAGATGGGTATCATTACCCTTTGTTTATAGATAAGAGAGTTTAGATTTAGAGAAGTAATTTACTAGCTAATAAGTGGCAGATCATTTTGGACCTAGGTGTGACTCTAAAGCCACTCAAAAATATATTGTCGCCACCTAAACTTAAGCCAGGCTGTCTCTAAGCGTTTTTAGCTCTGGAATATGTGATTCTATGATTCTGAGATGTCTTAGGACCCTGCAGAGATCCCTCAAGTGAGAAAAAAAAAAGTTCAAATGTTTAGATATTCAGAGATCACTGCTTTGCCATTTATAGTGAACTAAAATTTCATGCTGGATTTAGTCTTTGGTGTATCAGTAACACCAAAACGCTGTTTATGGGAGGCCAGTTGGTATTCAAATGTTAGAGTAGTTAAGGGGTTAATAGCTATTATACTGTGGAAAGTAGAGACTGAGAAGGGCCTTTACTGTTTCATTATCTTTTTTCTGCTTTTTGAATTTTTAAAAACAAATATAACTTCTGTTTTGGGTTGAATTGTGTTCCCCAAAAATTTGTATGTTCAAGTCCTAAATCTTAGAACCTTAGAATGTGATCTTCTTTGTAAATAAGATCTTTGCAGGTGAATTGATTAGTTAAGATGAAGTCAGCTGAAGTAGGGTGGGCTCCTAATCCAGTCTGACTGGTGTCCTTATAAGAAGGGAAAATTTGGACACAGACATACACAAAGAAGAATGTCGTGTGAATATGAAGCAGAGATTGGGGTGCCAGCCAAGGAATGCCAAAAATTGTCAGGAAACTACCAACCTTGATGACACCTTGATCTCATAACTCTGGCATCCAGAGCTGTGAGACAATAAATTTCTGTGTTTTAAGCCACTCAGTTTGTAGTATTTTGTTACAGCAGCCCTAGCCAACTAATACATAATTTGTCAAGTGAAAAAGAAAAAAACGTTAGCTGTGACTCCTGGATTTTATCTCAAACAGAGAAGTTAATACATGATGTTCATTATAATAGTTTTTATAATTGAAAAAAATGAGAAGCAATGTACATGTCTGAAGATTAGTGGATAACTAAATTATAGCATATCTTTTGAAGAAATACTATGTTGTCATTTTGTGTAGCCTAAGAAATAATGTGAAAAATGTGATTAACATAAATAAAAAGTTGGATGTCAAATTATTTATACAAAACAATAACAGCTGTGCAAAATATATACGCATTGACTAACATTACAAGCAGAAATGGGAAAGCTTTGTTAGGATAGTGGGATCTGGGTAGATTTTTCCTTTTAACATTTCTTTTAATTTGTTGCTTTTATTTCATCAAATTATAATGTATTGTGGTTGTAATATTATCTTTTAAAAGTTGACATTATTGAGGCAAGCTTTACATACAATAAAATGTACCCTTTTAAAGTATACAGTTTGATAGTTTTGACAAATGTATATACATCCCTCTTACTGCCACCACAATCAAGAGATAAAACATTTCCATCATCACAAAAAATTCTCTATTGCCCATTTATAATTAATCACTCTTCAGCCCTGGCCTTAGTCAATTACTGATCTGTTTTCTATCACCACAGATTTGCTTTTTTCCTGTTATTTCATATAATCAGAGTAATGTAGTATTTATTCTTTTGTCTGGCTTCTTTATTCAGCATAATGTTTTTGAGTTATTTTTTCATGTTGAAGCTTATCTGAGTAGTTGATTCCTTTTTATTGTCAAGTATTCCTTTGTATCAGTACACCATTTTGTTTATCCATTTATGTGTTGATAGCAGTTTGGATTGTTTCTAATTTTTGGCTGTTATGAATAAGGTGCTGTGAACATACTTGTATAAATGTTGCACAGTCATGTTTTAATTTCTCATGGACAAATGCTTAGGATTGGAATTGCTGGATTGTGTATGATACATATATACATAATGACATAAGAAGCTGCCAGATGGTTCGCTTTCTTTTTCTAGCACTTCATGAGAGTCCCAATAGCTCCACATATTCAACATATACTTTGTATATGTATACTTAATATGCTCAGCAACACTTAGTATACTCAGTTGGTTTTTGTTTTAGTCATTGTCATGGTTGTGTAGTGGTCTCCTTTTGTGGTTGTAATATGAATTTCCCTTATGACTTCATGTTAAAGGATCTTTTCATGGGCTTATAGTTTCTTTTGTAAGCATACTTAAAAAAAAATGTTTGTTTGTTTGTTTAGAGAAAGAATCCTAAATAGCCTCTACATTCAATGCGGAGCCCAATTCAAGGCTCATCTCACAACCACAAGATCATGACCTGAGCCGAAATCAAGAATCGGTTGATTTACTGACTGAGCCACCCAGGCACCCCAATGTGCTTTTATTTTTTTATTTTCTTTTTTTAATGTTTATTTAGAGAGAGCGCGCGCACACCCGCATGGGGAGAGGCAGAGAAAAGAGAGAGAGAGAATCCTAAGCAGGCTCTGCACTATCAGCACTGAGCCTGACTTAGGACTTGATCCCGTGAACCCGTGAGATCATGATCTGAGCTGAAATCAAAGAGCTGGGGGCCCAACCGACTAAGTCACTCAGGTGCCTCCCTACCCAGTGTGCTTTTGAAAAAATATTTTAGATACTGTTCCTTTGTCAGATATGTATATAATATAAAATATATATAAAATATATTATATATATGAGAGAAAAAATATTCACTCCATCTGTGGCTTGCCTTTTCATTTTTTAATAATAAACTACAAAGTCCATAAATTTTAAATTTTGTTGACATCTATATTTGCCCATTTTTTCATGACTCAGATTTTTTGTATCCTCAGAAATTTTTGCCTATACTGTTTATAAAGATTTTCTCTTGTGTTTTCTTCCAAAAGTTTATAGTATTAGCTTTTATTTGAATTTAAATATATAATCTACTTAAGTTAACTTAAAATTTTTTTTAATGTTTTACTTATTTTTTGAGAGATACAGAGAGAGGGAAACAGAATCTGAAGCAGGGTCCAGGCTCCAAGTTGTCAGCACAGAGCCCAACGTGAGGCTCAAACTCAAGAAGTGTGAGATCATGACCTGAGCTGAAGTCAGACACTTAACTGATTGAGCCACCCAGGCACCCCGAGTTAACTTTTCATATGGGTGTGAAGTAAGGGTAGAGATTTGTTTTCTAAATTGCTATCTAGTTATTCCAGATACGGTTATTAACAGTTTTTTCAAAAATGCTTGGAAGCTATAAATTTGAGGAGAATTGACATCTTAATATTAAGTGTTTCAGTTGAAGAGCATACTACAACTGTCTGTTTATTTGTCTGTCTTTAATTTCTCTCATCCGTATTTTGTAGTGTATAGTATACATTTCTTTTTTTAATTAAAAAATTTTAATGTATTACTATTTCCTAATTCCAGTACAGTTAACATACAGTGTTCTATTAATGTTAATTGTATAATATAGTGATTCAACACTTCTATACATTACTCAGTGCTCATCATAAGTATATTCTTTTTTTTTTTTTTTTTTTTTAAAAAAAAGGTATTTATTTTGAGAGAAAAGGAGAGCACCTGCATGGGGAGAGACAGGGAGAGAGGAGAGAGAGAATCCCAGGCAGACTCCACATCATCAGCATGGAGCCCAATGTGGGCTCAATCCCACGAGCCCGTGAGATTGTGACGTGAGCCCAAATCAAGAGTTGGACATTTAACCAACTCAGCCACTCAGGTGCCCCTCATCATAAGTATATTCTTAATCCCCTTTACCTATTTTATGCATCCCCCAACCCACCTTCCCTCTGATAACCCATCAGTTTGTTTTCTATAGTTAAGGGTCTGGTTTTTGGTTTTTCTCTTTACTTTTTCATTTATTTCTTACATTACAAGTATGAGTGTAATTACACAGTATTTGTCTGTCTCTGTGTGACTTATTTTATTTCGCATTATACCCTCTAGGTCTATCCATGTTGTTGAAAATGGCAAGATTTCATTCCTTTTTCTGGCTAAGTAATATTCCACTGTACACGTATAGCATTTCTTCTTAATCCTTTCATTTATCTGTGGACACATGGGTTCCTTCCATAATTTGGCTTTTGTAAATCATGCTACAATAAACATAGGAGTATCTTTTCAACTTAGTGTCTTCTTATGTTTTAGGTAACCCAGTAGTGGGATAACTGGATCATATGGTGGTCCTGTTTTTAATTTTTTGAGAAAGCTTCATACTGTTTTCCATATTGCCTCTCCCAGTTTGCAGTCCCACCAACAGTGCATGAAGTTTACCTTTATATTCCAGCCAACACTTTTTTCTTCTGTTTTGATTTTAGCCATTCTTACTGTCTGAGATGATATCTCATGGTTTTGATTTGCATTTCCCTGATGATTAATGATGTGCATCTTTTCATAAGTCTGTTGGTTTTTTATATGTCTCTGGAGAAATGTCTGTGTCTTCTGCCCATTTTTTAATTTTATTATTTAGTTTTTTTGTGTGTGTATTTAGTTGTATAAGTTCTTTATATATTTTAGATACTAACCCTTTATCAGATATGTCATTTGGAAATATCTTCTCCCATTCAGTAGGTTGCCTTTTAGTCTTGTTGATTATTTCCTTTGTTTAAAAAAAAAAAAAAAAAGCCTTTTATTTTGATGTAGTCCCAGGAGTTTATTTTTGCTTTTGTTTCCCTTGCCTCAGGAGATGTATCTAGAAAAATTATGCCATAGGGGCACCTGGGTGGCTCAGTTGGTTAAGCTTCCAGCTCTTGATTTCAGCTAAGGTCATGATCTTAGGGTTTGTGAGACTGAACCCACATGGGTCTCAGTACTGATAGTGCAGAGCCTGTTTGGGATTCTCTCTCTCCTCTCTCTCTTTCGCTCCCCTGCTTGCGTGCACATGCTCGCTCGCTCTCAAAATAAATAAATAAACATTTAAGAAGAAAAGAAAAATGATGCCACAGGCAATGTCAAAGAAATTACTGCCTGTGCTCTCTTCTAGGATTTTGATGGTTTCGGGTCCCACATTTAGGTCATTAATCCATTTTGATATTTTTTGTGTATGGTGTAAGAAAGTGTCCCAGTTTCATTCTTTTGCATGTAGTTGTCCAGTTTTCCCAACACCTTTGTTGAAGAGATTATTTTTCCATCGCATATTTTTTTTTTGTTGACTTCTGTCTGAATGACCTATTGATGTAAGCAAGATGTTAAAGTCCCCTTCTGTTATTGTATTACTATCAGTTACTTTGTTTATGTTTGTTATTAGCTGTTTTATGTATTTATGTGCTTCCATGACAGGTGGATAAATATTTACAATTGTTATATCTTGTTGGATTACTGTACATAATTCATGGTTATACAGTATCATTCCTTGCCTTTTGTTACAATATTTGTTTTAAAGTCTGTTTTCTCCAAAATAAGTATTGCTACCCCAGCTTTCTTTTCCTTTTCATTTGCATGATAAATGCTTTTCTATCCCCTCACTTTCAATCCTGCAAGTCTGAAAGGAGTCTCTTATAAAGTCAGTTTAGAGGTACCTGGGTGGCTCAATTGGTTAAGTGTCCAGCTTTGGTTCAGGTCATGATCTTGCAGTTTGTGAGTTCGAGCCCCAAGTCGGGATCTGTGCTGATAGCTTAGCTGATGCCTGCTTCAGATTCTTTGTCTCCCTCTTTCTCTGCCCCTCTCCTGCTTACACTTTCTTTCTATCAAAAATAAATAAACATTAAAATTTTTTAAAGTATTAAAAAATAAAGGCAGTATATAGACATGTCTTGATTTTTATCTATTCTGTCAGTCTGTGTCTTTTGATTGGAGCATTTACTCCATTAACATTCAAAGTAATTTTTGATGGGTATGTAGCTATTGACATTCCATTACTTGTTCATTGGTTTGGTTTTTTGTTCTTTTTGTTTTATTTTGTTTTTTGTTTTTTGCAGTTTTTCTCTGTTCCTTTCTTCTCTTGCTCTCTTTTCTCATGGTTTACTGGCTATTACCAGTGTTTGCTTGTGGTTAACATTAAGCTTTTCTATCAAAACATCTTATGCAAATAACAGTTTATATTAAATTGATGGTAGCTTAAGTTTGAACCTATTCTTTGCTCCTCCCACCCCCAGATTTTAGGTATATGGTGTCATATTTTATATCTTTTTGTTATGTAAATCCTTTCACTGATTTTTACAGATATACTTATTTTACTGGTTTTTGTGCTTTCTATTTTTCTTAGTCCTATTTATGGTCTTTTTTTTTTCCACTCAAAGAGTCCCTTTTAGCATTTCTGTAGGGCTAGTTTAATGGTCATGAATTCCTTTAACATTTTTTGTCTGGCGAACTCTTAATCACTCCTTCTATTCTGAATGATAGCCTTGCTAGATAGAATATTCTTGGTTGCAGGATTTTTTCTCCAGTATTTTGAGTAAATTATGTCACTTCGTTCAGTCTTGCAACATTTCTGCTGCAGAATCAGTGGATGGCCTTATGGAGTTTCCCTTGTATATAACTTTCTTATACTTCTTTAAAAAATTTTTTTATCGCTACTTTTTGCGATTTTAATTACTATGTGTCTTGATATAGACATTCTTAGGTTGATTTTGTTAGGGGTTCTCCATGCCTCCAGATCTAGATTTCTTTTTCCTTCCTCAAATTTGGGAAGTCTTCAGCTATTATCTCTTCAAATATATTTTATGCACCCTTTCTCTCTGTTCTCCATCAAATATCCCTGTAATGGAAATATTATTGCACTTGGTGGTATCTCTGAATTCTCCTTGTCTGTTGTTGTTTTTTTTTTTTTTCCTAGCTCCTGTTCAGCTTGATTGCTTTCCAGTTTTCTGTCCTCTATGTGACTGATTTGTTCCTCTGCTTCATTTAGTCTACTGTTTATTCTAGCCTGTCTGTTTTTAATTTCAGTTATTTCTTCATCTATGATTGGTTCTTTTTCATGTTTTCAGTCTCTTTGTTAAGGTCCTCCACTCTTTTGTCAAATCCAGTGAGTATCTTTATGACTATTAGTTTAAGTTCTCTATCAAGCATATTACTTATCTCCATTTCATATAGGTCTCTTGTGATTTTTGCCTTTTTTTTTTCATTTGTGACGTGATCCTCTGTCTCCTCTTTTTGTTTACCTCTCTGTTTTTATGTGTTAGGAAAGTCATCTATGTCTTCTGCTTTTGAAAGTAGCGACCTTATGAAGAAGAGGTCCTGTAATGCCCTGCAGTGCATTGTCCCTTGTTTACCCAAACCCGGCACTTCAGGGGTATGTGCTATGTGTTTTGCACACATCCTGTTGTTGTGGCTGAGCTGCTTTATTTGCCTTCATCCCAGTTATCTGCAGCAACTCTCTTTGTCTGTTGTGGGCAGTATTTGGTCCTTGTGTTAATGGGCCAGTCTGGGGTTGCCTTGGGCTTGAGTTTAATCATGCCAGGTATTTGTCAGAGATCCAGTAGCACCAAACTGCAGGGTGCTTTCCCTGTGTTGTCCTTATTATTTTTTTAAATGTTTATTTATTTATTTTTGAGAAAGAGAGTGCAAGCAGGGGAGGACAGAGAGAGATAGAGAGAGAGGGACAGAGGCAAAAAAACTGAAGCAGGCTCCAAGCTTTGAGCTGTCAGCGCAGAGCCCAGTGCAGGGCTGGAACCTGTGAGATCATGACCTGAGCGGAAGTCTGATGCTTAACTGACTGAGCCACCCAGGTGCCCCCCTCCTTTGAGAAGCTTTCATTGTTGGGCAGAACCTGCAGTCAGATCTGATACCTGCCCCCAGCCTCTTCCTGGGACTGCAGTTGGACTGATGTGTGTGGTTATTTTCCCATCTTCCTGGAATAGGAGTCAGTTTGTGGTGGTGCTAGCCACTGCTTGATCACTGCCAGGCTTGTGACACTGCCTTGGGTAGGCTCTGGCCAAAGGCGTATTGGAGCTGGTTCATAGGAAAACACAGGGACAGAACATTAGGTGCCAGTAAGGTCATTCTGGTTTGTTGTGGGAAGGAGACTACAGCTGTCTGGGAGGGATTCTGCCAAGGCCTGGTAGGTTGAAAGGAGTGGATCCATAGGAGAATGCAGTGGTGGGGGCAAGGGGTTGTATCAGCAAGATCATGATGGTTCACTGTGGGGGTGGGAGACCTGCAGTCACTAAGAAAAACTTACGGCATGGCCAAGATGGAAAAAGTGAGTCCAAAGATGAGTATGGGGGCTGGGTTCACTGTTAGCAAGCTAGGTAGAGAATGTTGGTGCTGTGCTGGTTCCCACAAGTTTCCATATATCTAGACTTGGGGGCAGGGCAGGGAAATGTTACCCACCAGCTTTTTTATTCTTGCACAAGCCTTTCAAAGATCCCTGCCCTCCCTGTACAGACTTCAAGATTGGTAAATAAATCTCCTTCCTGTATACTTCAGGTATTTTTTGAACTGCTGCTTCTATGCTGTATTTCTTTGGGCTGTTTGTTGTACTGTCCCTTTCAGCAAGAACTCTGCCCTCCTGGCTCTCCCAGACTCAAACCTGCTGAATTTTAAAGTTCAGGTGTTAAGTCCCACTGCTTGTTAAGCCCCTCTGGTTTTCACAGCCAAATGTTAATGGGGATTCATCTTCCCCCTGTGAGTCCCCTTTGCCTGCTGGCATAGGGATCTGCTCCTCTCTCCACTCTGTGCCTACTGTATCCCTCATGCAGACATCCCGCAGAAGTCTGCCTCCCAACTGCTTCTCTGCTCTTCCTACCTTCTTCAGTATGACTTCTTCACTACATTTAGCTGTGGAGAGTCTGTTCTACCAGTCTTTGGGTTGTCTTCTGGGTTATTTACACAGATGTGGGTGTTATCTAATTGTGTACTTTCGACAAGGTGAGCTTAGGATCCTCCTGTTCTTCCATCTTTCTCAGAAGTCTGTACTGTACATTTCTTGCACATATTTTGTTAAATTTATATCTGAGTATTTTATGGTTTTGGATGATTATTTATTTTATTTTATAGTTTTCTGTGGCCAGTATATAGAAATACACTTTTGGGGGCACCTGGGTGGCTCAGTCAGTTAAGCACCTGACTTTGGCTCAGGTCATGATCTAACAGTCTGTGGTTTCAAGCCCTGCATCAGGCTCTGTGCTGACAGCTCAGAGCCTAGAGTCTGCTTTGGATTCTATGTCTCCTCCTCTCTCTGCCCCTCCCCGGCTCACACTCTCTCTCTCAAAACTAAATAAACATTAAAAAACTAAAAAGAAAAAAAAGAAATATACTTTTATTGACTTAGTATCCTGAGGCCTGGCTAAACTTACCAGCTTTTCATAGACTCTTTAAGATTTTGGGCGTAGATAGTCATATGTTAATTTTTACTTCCCCATCTGTATGCCCTTAATTTTGTTTCTTCTGTAATTGAACTTGCAAAATCCTTCAGTATAATGTTGAATACATGCTTTCAGAGCAGACACCTGGCCTGTTTCCTGATCTTAGGGGGAAAGCATTCAGCCTTTCAGCATTAGCGTGACCTTAACAGTGGGTTTTTCATAGATGTTCTTTATAAAGTTGAGAGAATTCCCATGTATTTATAACTTATTGAAAGTTTTTATGATAAATGAATGTTGAATATTTTTCATTTTACTTAATTTTTTAAAATTGTAGTAAAATGTATATAACAAAGTTTATCATTATAACAAGTGTACAGTTCATTTGCATAAATATGCTTTCATATTGTGTAACCATCACTACCATACCTCTTCAGAAAATTTTTCATCTCGCAAAATTGAAACTTTGTATCCATTGAACAGTAACAGCACATTCCCCACCCAGCTCCAGGTAACCACCATTCTACTTTTTGTCTTTATGAATTTGACGACTCTAGGTTTCTCATATACATGGAATATCACAATACTTGTTTTTTTGTGACTGGCTTATTTTATTCAGCATACTATCTTTAAGGTTTTGGCATATGTTAGAATTTCCTTCCTTTTAAAAGGTGAATAATATTCCATTGTATGTATATGTCACATTTTGTTTATCCTCTGCTCGTTGAGACATTTGGGTTGCTTTTACCTTTGTATTTTGTGAATAATGCTGCTATGAACATGGGTGTAGAAATATTTGTGAATCTGGTTTCAGTTCTTTTGGATATATGCCCAGAAATGGAACTGTTGGATCATGTGGTAACACTCTAATTTTTTTGAGGAACCACCATACTGTTTTTTGTATCGACTGGAGTATTTTATATTTGCATTGTATGAGGATTCTGCTTTCTCTAGAGCCTCCCCAACACTTATTTTCTGTTTGCTTCTTTTTAATAATAACCATCCTAATGGGTAAAAAGTCGTTTTTGTTGTGATTTTGATTTTCAGTTCCCTAATGATTAATGATGTTGAACACATTTTCATGTGCTCAATAGCCATCTGTAAATCTCTAAAGAAATGTCTGTTCAAACTCTTTGCCCACATTTTTAACCTGGTTGTTTGTATTGTTGTTACTGAGTTATAAGAATTTTGTATATATTCTTAATGTTAACTCTTTATCAGATATATGGTTTAAGGATATTTTCTCCTATTATGTGGTTGCATTTTGCTATTTTGATAGTGTCATTTGATGCACGGAAACTTTAAATTTTTTTAATGAGGTACACATTATCTGTTTTGTAGTTGTCTATGTTTCTAGTGTCATATTTAAGAAATAATTGACAAATCAATTTCATGAAGCTTTTTCCTCAACGTTTTCTTCTAATAGTTTTGTAGTTTTGGTTCTTAAATTTAGAATTTTTATCATTTTCAGTTAACTTATGGTATGGTATAAGATAAGGATCCAGCATCAGTTCTTGTGGGGTTTTCTTTGGGGTTTTTTGTTTTTGTTTTTTGTTTTTGCATATGGATATCCAGTTTTCCCAGCACCATTTATGGAAAAGATTGCCCTTTCTCCATTGATTGCTCTTCACACTCCTGTTGAAAATCATTTGAATGTATATGCAAGAGTTTATTTCTGTGCCATTAGTCTATTCATAGCATCATAGTTTGATTAATGCATAGTTGTAGTAGATTCTGTAATCAGGAAGCAGAAGACCTCTGCTTTGTTCTTCATTTTCAAGTTTTGTTGGCTCATGGACCTTTGAGAGTCCATTTGAATTGTGAGTAGATTTTCTAGTTTTGTGAAAACTAGATTGGGATTTTGATAGAGATTACATTGAATTTGTAGATTGCTCTGGGTAGTATTGACAATAATATTAAATCTTCCAACTCATGAATAAGGGATGCCTTTTCATTTATTGGAAGCTTTAATTTTTTCCAGCACTATGTAGGAGTTTTCAGTTTATAAGTCTTTCTTCTTTTTGACTAAGTTTATTCCTAAATATTTTATTCTTTTTGATGCTATTGTAAATGACATTGTTTTCTTAATTCCTTTTTGGGTGATTATTGCTTATGTCATGAGAAATACGATTTTGTGTGTTGATTTTGTATCTTGCAGCTTTGCTGAAATCATTTATTCTAACAGGGTTTGTTTTTCTTTCTTATTTATTTATATTTTTGGTGGAATCTTTAGGGTTTTCTTCATATAACATCATGTTATCTGTAATCAGAAATAATTTTACTACTCCAAGCTTGGATTGCTTTTACTTCTCTTTATTACCTAATTGCCCTGGCTACAGCAAGCTTTCAGTTGTATATTGAATAGAGGTAGCAAGAGAGGACATTTTTGTTTTTTTCCTGATGTTAGAGGGAAAATTTTCAGTTTTTCATCTTTGAATATGATGTTAGTTGTGGACTTTTCACATATGGTCTTAGTATTCTTGTATTTCTAGTTTGTTGTGTTTTTATCATTAAAAGGTATTGAATTTTATCAGATAGGTTCCCTGTATCAATTCACATTATCATGTTTTTTTCCCCTTCATTCTGTTAATATGGTTTATTTCATTGATTGATTTTTGTATGATGAATCATCTTTGCATTTAAGGAATAAATTCTACTTGGTCTTGGTGTGTAATCTTTTAATGTGTTGCAGAGTTTGGTTTGATAGTATTTTGTTGAAGATCAATGCATCAATTTACATTAGAGATGTTGATCTATAGTTTTTAAATTTCTACTTATTTATTTGTTTGCTTAAAAAAATTTTTAACATTTATTGTTGAGAGACAGAAAGAGATAGAGCACTAGCAGGGTAAGGGCAGAGAGAGGGAGACACAGAATCTGAAGCAGGCTCAGATCCAGATGTGGAACCCACAAACTGAAAGATCATGACCTGAGCCAAAGTCAAACACTTAACTGACTGAGCCACCTAGGAGCCCTGTTTGTTTTCTTATTTTTAGGTAGGCTTCATGCTTAGCACAGAGCATAATGTGGGTCTTAAACTCATGACCCTGAGATCAAGACGAGCTGAGATTAAGAGTCAGGCATGAAACTGACTGAACCACCCAGGCACCCCAAAGATTTTATTTATTTTTTTAAAGAAATCCCTACACCCAGCATGGGACTACACTCACAACCCTAAGATCAAGAGTCGCATGCTCTACTGACTGAACCAGCCAGGCCCCCCTATAGTTTTTATTGTTGTTGTTGTTATAGTGTGTTTATTTGGATTTGGTGTCAAGATAATACTGGTCCTCAGAAAATGATGTGGTTCTCTTCTCTTCAATTTTTTGGAAGTTATTGGGAAGAATTGGTGTTAGTTCTTCTTTAAAATTTGTCAGAATTATCCAGTGAAGTCACCTCATCCGTGACTTTGTTGGGAGGTTTTTGATGACTCATTCAATCTGCTTACTATAAGTTATAGGTCTGTTTTGTTTTTCCATTTCTTCATGATTCAGTCTTGATAGGTTTTGTTGTTGTAGGGATTTGTTTATATTGTCGAGATTATCCAATTTGTTGGCATACAGTTGTTTAGAACACTCTTATAATCCTATTTTTATAAGATGTCTTATATTTCATATCTGATTGTGTTCAGTCTTTTCTCTCTCTCTCCTCCCCCTTTCTTATTTAAGCAAGGTAAAATTTGTCAGATTTTGTTCTTTTTGTGCTCTTTTCATAGAGCAAACTCTAGGTTTCATTGATTTTTGTCTGTTGTTTTTCTGTTCTTTTTTTGTTTATCTCTAATGTTTATTGTTTCCTTCTTCTGGCAACTTTGAGTTAGTTCTTTTTCTGGTTTCTTAAGATTTAATGTTAGGTTGTTAATATACTTCCTTTTTTAAAATATAATCACATACAGCTATAAATTTCCCTCTTACCACTTCTTTTGCTGTATCCTGTATGTTTTCATATGTTTTGGTTTTATTTTCATTTGTCTCAAAATGTTTTCTAATTTCCTTGTGATTTATTCTTTGAACTACTGGTTGTTTGAGAGTGTTGTTAAAAAAAAAAAGAATATGTTGTTTAATTTCCACATTATTTGTGGGTTTTCTAGTTTTTCTTCTACCATTATCATCTAATTTTGTCCCATTCTGATTGAAAAAAATGCTTAGTATGATCTCAGTCTTTAAAATGTATTAAGACTTGTTTTGTAACCTAACAGCTGGTCTATCCTGGAAAATATATGTACATTTGAGAAAAAGTGTATTATGGTATTACTGGGAAGAGTGTTTTGTATATGCCTCTTAGGTCCAGTTAGTCTATAGTACTTTTTTAATTCTTTGTTTCCTCGTTGTTTTTCTGGTCGGTTATTCTATTACTCTTACTATTTTTCCCTTAAATTCTATTAGGGTTTGCCTGCTTCGTACTTTTAGGTGCTTTGATGTTTGGTGCATGTATGCTTATAGTTGTTACATGTTTTTGGTGAATTGGCACATTCATCATTATATCATGTCCTTTGACTTGTGTACTAGTTTTTGATTTAACGTCTATATTGTCTAATGTGATGTTTCTAACTCCACCCTCTTTTGCTTATTTGCATGAAATTATTTTTTTTCATTCTTTTGCTTTCAATCTATGGCTGTCCCTACTCTAAAGTGAGTCCTTTTTAGACAACATAGAGTTGGATCCCATTGTTTTTGTTTTTTAACCCATTCTGCCAATCTATGTTTTTAGGCATAATTTAACCCATTTACATTTATAGTAATTACAGGAAGGACTTACTGTTGTCATTATGTTTTTGTTGTATGTTGTAAGTTTTTGTTTCTTATTCTGTTATGTTTACTTCCTCTGTTGTGTTTAGTTGATTTTTTATAGTGACATGTTTTGATTCCCTTATTTCCTTTGATTCGGATTCTATAGGTATTTTCTCTGAGTCTTTTGTAAACTGATACCAACTTAACTTCAGTCACATACAAAAATTCCTTTATAACTCTGCCTCTTCACTTTATGATATAGGTGTCACAAATTACATTTTTATATATTGTGTACCCATTAAGTGATTTGTTTTTATGCCTTTTTAAATTTTCTGGAGGAATTAAAATGGATATACAAGGTGGATTAGGAGG
This sequence comes from Hyaena hyaena, assembly GCF_003009895.1. Taxonomy (NCBI): domain Eukaryota; kingdom Metazoa; phylum Chordata; class Mammalia; order Carnivora; family Hyaenidae; genus Hyaena; species Hyaena hyaena. The sequence continues at coordinate 1,746,372 of NW_024080896.1, forward strand.
AACTTAATGGAGGATCATGAGGGAGGAGAAGGGGAAAAATACTTGAGGAGAAGGAGGGAGGCAAACTATGAGAGACTCTTGAATGCTGAGAACAAACTGAGGGCTGTTGGGGGTGGGGGAGATGGGAAGGGGGGTGGTGGGCATGGGGGAGGGCACTTGTTGGGATGAGCACTGGATGTTATTGGAAACCAACTTGACAATAAACTATTTAAGGAAAACAAGACAAAAAATGGATACACGTATCTAAATTACAATAATACATGATTTTATGCTTGTCAATGTATTTAACTTTATTGCAGAACTTTGTATTTTCATATGGTTTTGAGTTTCTGTCTAGCATCTTTTCATTTTAACTTGAAGGACTCCCTGTAGCATTTCCGGTATGGTAGGTCTCGAAATGAATTCCCCTCACTTTTGTTTATCTGGGAAGGTCTTAATTTCTCCTTTGTTTCTGAAAGATGTTTTTGCCAGATATAATAATCTCTGTTAGCAGCTTTTTCTTCAGCTCTTTGAATATATCACCCACTCCCTTCTGGCATATAATATTTCTTCTGAGTATCCCATTGATAATCTTACAGGGGCTTGTGGTTAGATAATCTTGTGGTTAGTTCCTTTATTCCCACTGCTGTCAAGATTCTCTCTGTGTTTAACTTTCCACAGTTTGATTATATGTCTCACTGTGGACCTCTTTTGGTTCATCCTAGGTGGAGTCCTTTATGTTTCATGAATTTGGATTTCCAGTCACTTCCTTAGACTTCGGAAATTTTTGACCATTATATATATTATCTGTGCCTGTTTCTCTCACTCATCTCCTTCTGGAACTCCCCTAATGCGTATATTGGCTTACTTGATGGTATTCCATAGGCTTTCTTTACTTTCTTCATTCGTTTTGTTATTTTTGTTACTCTGATTCAGCAATTTCAAATGACCTCTCCCTAAATTCAGTTATTTTTTATTCAGCTTGTTTGACCTGCTATTGAATTCCTGCAGCAAATTTTTCAGTTCTGTTCTGTTTTTCATCTCTAGAGCTTCTACTTTGTTGTTTTTAAAGAAATATTTAGAGGTGCCTGGGTGGCTCAGTCCATTAAGCGTCCGACTTCGGCTCAGGTCATGATCTCATGGTTCACGGGTTCCAGCCCCGCATTGGGCTCTGTGCTGACAGCCAGCTCAGAGCCTGGAGCCTGTTTTGGATTCTGTGTCTCCCTCTCTCTGTGACCCTCTCCTGCCCACACTGTCTTTCTCTCTCAGAAATAAATAAAATATTAAATTTTTTTTAAATAAATATTTATCTCTATAGTGATATTCTCATTTTGTTCATTTGTATTTTTTTCTGATTTTCTTTAATTTTCTGTGTTTTTATTTAACTTCTTGAACAAATTGAAGACATCTGTTCTATGCCTTCTTATAGGAAGTCCAAAGTCTGTCTATGGCCATACCACCCTGAACGTGCCCGATCTTGTCTGATTTCAGAAGCTAAGCAGGGTCGGGCCTGGTTAGTACTTGGATGGGAGGAAGTCCAAAGTCTTTGTTTTCTTAGGATCAGTCTGGAGATTTATATTGTTCCTTTAAATAGGCCAAATTTCTCTTTTCCTTTTCATGCATGGTTGTATTTGCTGAAATTTTGTCATTTAAAAAAAAACAATTTTCTTAATCTTTACAGATTTGCTATACATGAGAGAAAACATTCACTGGTTAGTGTGGCATGAAAGCTTAAGGTTTTCTTAGGCCTTTTCTGGATGCATTTTTTTCTGGGCCTGTACATTTCCTTTTTTCAAGTTTTCTGTATACATGGCTTCTTTAAAATTTCTTAGTAGGGACGCATGGGTGACTCAGTCAGTTAAGCATCCGACTTTGGCTCAGGTCATGATCTCAGGGTTCGTGGGTTCGAGCCCCACCTCGGGCTCTGTGCTGACAGCTAGCTCAGAGCCTGGAGCCTGCTTCAGGTTCTGTATTTCCCTCTCTCTCTGACCCTCCCCTGATCACACTGTCTCTCTCTCTCTCTCAGAAATAAATAAAACATTAAAAAAAATTTTTTTTTAAATAAAATGTCTTAGTTTTTTTTATGAGTCTCATTCCTGCTTCTGTATAGGATGTTGGTCATTCTACTGTTTTTCTTTGCCTCTAATTTTATCACTAGGTGTCTATAGGTTTCCCATCCTCTGTAGTTTTTACATGTTGCAGTAAAAACTGCCTTTATGAGTTTAAACCTGAAATGGAAACTGTGCCACCATTTGCATCTGAGCTCTGAGGCAGGCCTTAATATTACAAACAAGTTTCAGTCTTTTTCTGTTGTTGTGAGGGGGATACTAGAAATTGGATCACATCCTTCTTAGCTACATCAGGGAGAGGTTGGGACAAGGGCAAGCAAAAACATCATGAAATTTCCTACTGTTTTGAGTGTGGCTTTTCCTTGATTGCATATTTGTTTGGTTGCTACAAATCCTTGCCTGCTTTGCAAGAGTTCCCACAAAGTTGCTTTAGTCAGTCTGTAGCTATTTTCTTGATATTTCAATTGGGGGAGATGAGGGCCTGGAACTTTCTAGTCTGCTGTTTTGCTGATATTACTCCATCAAATGTTGAATATTTTAAAATGCTTTTTATGTATCATTTGAGAAAATCTATGACTTTCCTCCTTTATACTATCAATGCTAATATAGTAAATATTGCATTATTGCAATTTTTTCTTTTTTTAATGTTTTTTTTTCTTTTTTTAAAAAAAGAGATAGAAAGTGAGCAGGGGAGGGTCTGAGAGAGAGGGAGACAGAATCCCAAGGAGGGTCCATGCCATGAGCACAGAGCCCGATGTGGAGCTCAAACCCAGGAACCATGAGATCATAACCTGAGCCAAAACCAAGAGTTGGATGCTCAACTGACTGAGCCACCTGGGTACCTCGCATTATTGCAATTTAGATTGTTAATTTCACTTCTCATTACTGGGATAAACCCCATTTAGAGATGTAATGTTTTTCCTTTGTATATTGTTGCTTTCTACTGCCAAAATTTTGTTAAAAGTTTTTGTGCCTGTGTTCACGTACAATATCTGTCTCTCATTTTCCAATAGTGTATTTGTTGGCTTTGATATCCAGGAAATTCACCTTTATTTTCTAAGTGAATGTAAATTTTTTCTTAAATGTTTGCTTAATATCACTAATGAAACTATCTGGTCCTAAGATATTTTTTCTGAGAGGTTTTTATTTATCTTTTTAAAGTTTACTTATTTATTTTGAGGGAAAGTGAGCAAGTGGGGGAGGGGCAGAGAGAGAGGGAGACAAAGAATCCCAAGCAGGCTCTGTGCTGTCAGCACAGAGCCCAGCATGGAACTTGAATTTATGAACCATGAGATTATGACCTGAGCCAAAATCAAGAATCAAACACCAACTGAGCCACCCAGGGCCACCTTTTCTGGGTGGGATGTTTTTAAATTATGGTTCAGTTTCTTTACTAGATAAATTCTGTTAAGGTTTTCAATTTCATCTTGAATCAGTATTAGTAACTTTTGTCTTTTAAGGAGTTTATCCATTGCACCTTTGTTGACATGGTGTTTTTTTTTTTTTAATAATGCTTTTAATATCTATAGGATATGTAGTGGTGTTCTCACTTCTGACATTAGAACTTGTATCTTTTTTTTTTCAGAACTTGCATCTTCTCCCCTTTTTTCCCATGACTAGAGTTTAACAAATTTACTAAGTTTCTAAAAAGAACCAGTCTTGGGTCTCACTGATTTTTATCTCGTTTGTACATTTTTAAAAAATTTCTTTTATTTCTGCCTTTGTATTTCTTATTTCCTTTCTTCTTATTTTGGATTTACATTGATCTTTTCTTTCTAACTCTTAAGCGAAACTTAAATACTTGATCTGGGACCTTTCATCATTTGCAACATAAAACTTAAAGCTATAAATTACTCTGTAATCATTGCTTTAATTATCTTGAATTTGGGGACATTGTGTTTTCATTTTAATTTTCCTCAAAATATGTCCTAATTTTCTCTCATAATTTTCCTTGACTCTGATTATTTTGGGTTTTTCTTTTAAATTTTTTTTATGTTTTATTTATTTCTAAGAGAGAGAGAGAGAGACAGCATGAGCAGGGGAAGTTCAGAGAGAGAGGGAGTCACAGACTGAAACAGGCTCCAGGCTCCGAGCTGGCAGTCAGCACAGAGCCCGATGCGGGGCTCGAACCCACGAACCGTGAGGTCATGACCTAAGCGAAAGTCGGACGCTTAACCGACTAAGCCACCCAGGCGCCCCGACTCCGATTATTTTGAAATGTTTATTTAATTTTCAAATATGTGAGGAGTTTTCAGATTTCTTTCTTTAAAAAAATTTTTTTAACGTTTGTGTATTTTTGAGGGAGAGAAACAGAGTGTGAGCAAGGGAGGGGCAGAGAGAGAGGGAGACAGAATCCAAAGCAGGCTCCAGGCTCTGAGCTGTCAGCACAGAACGCGATGCGAGCTCGAACCTGTGAACCATGAGATCATGACCTGAGCTGAAGTTGAATGCTTAGCCAACTGAGCCACCCAGGCGCTCCCAGATTTCTTTCTTTTAGTAATGTATAATTTAATTCTGTTGTGTCTGAGAAAATATTTGAATTATTTTTGTTCTTTTAAGTGCTCTGAGATGTGTTTTATGGCTCTGAATTTGGTGTGTTGTGGTGACTTCCATGTAAAATTCATAAACATTGGATGGAATACTCTGTAGATGTCAATTGGGTCAAGGTGGTTGATAGTTGTTGAAGACTATGAAAGTCTGAGATTTTTTCCTCCTTGCATCCTAAGAAGTTAATCTGTCAGTTTTTAATGACTGCTGGTATAAACCAAGGGCTCTATTACTCATAACAGAGTAAACAGTATGACTTTAATATATGTGTCTATTCTCTTTGTCCCCTGTGTTCTGTAATGGGAGAGATGCAGAGTTCTAGGTAAACACTGTTCGTAAATGGGTATGAATCACAGCTGAGAAACCTTTAGCTTGGAGTAGTGAAATCTTCTGTAATAGGCTGCACACAAACTTCCTTTTACCCTGGAGGAAGATACTATTTTAGAAGTAAACAGACCTGCAGTTTGCTTCTGATTAAGACCCTACCTCTTTTCTTCCAAAGCTGTTTGCTTCCTTGAAAAGATTGTATGGCACAAAGGCAGTCACTGCTTTGGCTTACAATATGTGTAGAAATGCAAGAGACTTACAGAGAATTATCTCCCAATAACACTGTTACTCAAATCTTTTGTAGCCTCACTGATTTTCTGTTTTCTACCAGTTACTAAGAAATGATGTTGAAGGCTCCCGTTATAATTGTGAGTAAGACATTTCTATCTTCAATTTTGTCATTTTTTTGCTTCATTTATTTTGAAGCTTTGTTATTAGGTGGAAGCACATTTAGAATTGTGACATCTTTGATGAATCAACCATTTTATTATTAATGAAATATCTTTTTTTTTCCTGGTAATAGTTTGTGTTCTGAGGTATACTTTGATTTTAGAAATCAAAATTTCTTTTGATTAATGTTTGCATGGTATATACTTTTCCATCCTATTACTTTTAGCCTATTTGTGTCTTTTTAAAGTGGTTTTGTTTTTTGTAGGTAACATATAGTTGGTTCTTCGTTTTTATCTAATCTGACAATTGTTGCCTTTTCATGGAATGTTTAAATATTTCTCCTTAATGTGACTATTGATCTCCTGGGCTTAAATCTTTTGTATTTGTTGCTATTGTTAATTTCCAAGCCATCCCAAAATTAATAGCAAAAAATAGTAATTATTTTAATGCCTTTTTGGATTCTATCAGTCAGAAACTCAGAAAGGACACAGTGGGGATGGCTTTGTCTGCTTCTCAATCTCAGGGGCCTCAGGTGAGATTTGAATGCTGGTAGTAACTGAATTGAGTGACTTGGCATGGAATCATCTCAAAGCTTACTGCATTCATTAATGGTGATTGATGATGGCTGTCTGATAGTAATCAACTGCAGCTATTGGCTGGAAACCATCTACACATGGCCCCTTTATAGGACATCTTGGCTTCCTCATAGCATGGGGACTGGGTTTCAAAAAATACCTCCAAAAGAACCATGTAGAAGCTACCTATTCTCTATAACCTCCTCTCAAAAATCACAAAATGGCACTTTCACTGCAATCTCTTAGTAGCAGGACAAGCCCCTACCAGATTCAAGAGAAGATAGAAACCCCACTTCTCAATGTGAAGAGTATCAAAGATGTTTAAGGCTGTGTTTTAAGACTGCCATGTCTAGTATCTTGCTTCTTGCATTTTGTTTTTCTCACGTATTCTTCATTACTTTTTCCTATACTCCTAACTTTAAAAAAAATATTTTTGCTGTTCTGTTTCATTTCTACTATTAGCTGAATGGCTATACCTTTTTACTTTATCGTGTAGTGGTTGCTCTAGCACAGCACTATTTATAAGAAATATATTGTAAGCCATAATTATGTACCCTATATGTAAATTTAATTTTTCAGTAGCCACATTAAAAAATTAGAGGTGAAATTAATTATAAAAATATTTTATTTAATATAATACAACCAAGATTATTATTTCAACATGTAGTCAATATTTAAAAATAGGTATTCCTTTTTTTTTCCCTTATATTAACTCATTGAAATTCAGAATGTAACTTATTTGTAACAAATTTCAATTCAGAGGAGTCATGTTTTAAGTTTCAATTTGCTACAGGTGGCTGGTGGCTACTGTATTGGGCAACACAGCTCTAGAATTTATACATATTTCGTATCATATAAGAATATTTATGTTACTTGAAAGTATAGTATATATATATATATATATAGTGTATATGTATAATATTAGAACTTTATTACAATTTACATCCATTTCTTTTCCTCTAGCTTTTGTTTATTGTTATGGTAGGTTTTACTTATGAAAATTTTATAAACCCAAAATACATTGTGATTAATTTTGCTCTAAGCAACTGACTCTTGATTTCTGTTTAGGTCATGATCTCACGGTTTGAGGAGCCTGCTTGGGATTCTCTGTCTCTCTCTCCCCTCTTGTGTGCTCTCTCTCTCTGTCTCTGCTTCTCAAAATAAGTAAATAAACTTAAAAAAAGGTTTTATATTAATATATATATTTGCTGTTCTCTGCACTCTATTTCTTTGTGTAGATGCTCAATTTCATTTGATAACTTTTTTGAAAAACTTAATCATGCTTGGAATATATGTCTGCTATTGAGAATTCTCTCCATTTTTGTTTGTCTGAAAGACATGTCATTTCATCTTCATTCTTGAATGACATTTTCACTGACTATAGAATTGTTTTGGTGGATTGTCCTTTAGTATTTTAAAGTTGTAAGTGGATCAGGAGAAACTTAACAGAGGACCGTGGGGGAGGAGAAGGGGAAAAATAGTTGGGGAGAGGGAGAGAGGTAAACCATGAGAGACTTTTGAATACTGAGAACAAACTGAGGGCTGATGGGAGTGGTGGAGAGGGGAAGGGGGGTAATAGGCATGGAGGAGGGCACTTGTTGGAATGAACACTGGGTGTTATATGGAAACCAACTTGACAATAAACTATGAAAGAAAAGAAAAGAAAGAAAATAAAGCAAATTAAAAAAATAAAGATGTAATTTGATTGACCTCTGTCTTGCATAGTTTCTGAGAAAGCTATTGACATTCCTATCTTTTTGTGTATATCTTTTTCTCTCCTGGCTGCTTTTAAGACTTTTTTTTAATCACAGGCTTTCAGAAAATTGATTATGATGTATCGTGGTATGGTTTTCTTTGTATTCAGCCTAGTTGGGATCTTTTGAGCTTCCTGTATTTGTGCATTTATAGTTTTTATCAAATTTGGAAGAAGTTCAGCCATCATTTCTTTAAATGCTTACTGTATCTTTTCCATCTTTTCTAGGACTCTAGATACATACACAGTAACATACTTGGTATTTTCCCAAAGATCCTTGAAATTCTTGTCATGAGTTATCCTATCTTCTGTCTGTGTCTGCTTCATTTTGGATAGTTTCAGTTGCTGTGTATTTTAGTTTCATGATCTTCCTTTTGCAATATTTAATCTGCTTTAATTTAATTCAGTGTATTTTTCTGTTCAAGTATTGAAACTCTAAAAGTTCAATTTGGTTACAGGAATACCTCATTTTGCTGCATTTTGCTTTATTATGCTCCACAGATACTGCATTAAAAAAAAAAAACAAAGGTTTGTGGCAATCCTGCATCAAACAAGTCTGTCAGCACCATTTTTTTCAGTAATATTTGCTTACTTTGTGGTTTTTTCCTCACATTTGGTAATTCTTGCAAGATTTTAAACATATTCATTGCTACTGTATTTGTTATGGTGATCTGTGATCATTAACCTTTGATGTTACTATTGTAATTGTTTGGGGGCTCCATGAACCATGCCCATATAATATACTGAACTTCCACTGGTGCTGGCTCTCCACTAACCAGCAGTTCCCCATCTTTTGTCCTCACCTTAGGCCTCCCTATTCCCTGAGACACAACAATATTGAAATTAAGCCAGTTAATAACCCTACAATAGCCTGTAAGTGCTCGAGTGAAAAGTCACATGTCTTTCACTTTACATCAAAAACTAGAAATGCTTAAGCTTAGTAAGGAAAGCATGTCAAAACCTGAGATAAACCAAAAGCTAGGCCTTTTGCTCCTGACAGTTAGCCAAGTTGCAAATGCAAGGTAAAAGTTCTTGAAGGAAATTAAAAGTGCCAGTCCAGTGAACACACAAATGATAAGAAAGTGAAACAGCCTTATTGTTGATATGGAGAAAGTGTTACTGGTTTGGACAGAAGATCAAACTAGCCACAACATTCTCTTAAGCCAAAGCCCAATACAGAGCAAGGAAGATCTAACTCTCTTGAAATTTATGAAGGTTGGGAGAGGTGAGGAAGCAAAAGAAGGAAAGTTTGAAACTAACAGAGGTTGGTTGGTTCATGAGGTTTAAAGAAAGATTCCATATCCATAACTTAAAACTGTAAGCTGAAGCAGCAAGTGCTGATGTGGGAACTGCAGCAAGTTATCCAGGAGATCTAGCAAAGATAATTATTGAAGGTAGCTACACTTAACAGATTTTCAGTGTAGACAGAACAGCCTTCTATTGGATGAAAATGTCATCTATGACTTTTATAACTAGAGAGAAGTCCTGGCTTCAAAGGACAGGCTTGACTCTCTTGTTAAGGGCAGCTGGTGACTTAAAGTTGAAGCCAGTGCTCATTGAGCATTCCAGAAAAAATCACAAGCCCTTAAGAATTGTGTTAAATCTACCCTGTGCTCTAAATGGAACAACAAAACCTGGTGATAGCACATCTGTTTATAGTATGGTTTGCTGAATATTTTAAGCCCACTGTTGAGAACTACTCCTCAAAAAAAAAAAAGATTCCTTTGAAAATATTACTGATCAGTAACAATGCAACTGTTCACATAAGAGCCCTGATGGAGATGGACAGTGAGATTAATGTTTGTTTGTTTGTTTGTTTGTTTGTTTAATGCCTGATAACATCACATCCATTCTGTAGCCATGGATCAAGGAGTAATTCCAATTTTCAAGTCTTCCTCAGATGGATCTGGATAAAGTCCATTGAAAACCTTCTGGAAAGAATTCACTATTCTAGACGTCATTACAAATATTCATGATTTATGAGTACAGATCAAAATATCAACATTAACAGGAATTTGGAAGAAGTTGATTCCAGCCCTCATGGATGATTTTGAGGGGTTCAAGATTTCAGTGGAGGAATTAACTACAGATGTGGTAGAAGTAGCTAGAGAACTAGAATTAGAAGTAGAAGCTGAAGGGGTACCTGGGTGACTCTGACTTTGGCTCAGGTCATGATCTCACAATTCATGAGTTTGAGCCCCATGTCAGACTCTGTGCTGACAGCTTAGAGCCTGGAGCTTGCTTCAGATTCTGTATCTCCCTCTCTCTCTGCCCCTCCCCACTTGTGCTCATGCTCTCTCTTTCTTTCTCTCTCAAAAATAAATAAACATTAAAAAAAAAGAAGTGGAGCCTGAAGATGTGACTCAATGGCTGCAATCTCATGATAAAATTTGAAAGGAAGAGGGGGTGCATCTTACAGGTGAGCAAAGAAAGTGGTTTCTTGAGATCTAATCTACTCCTGGTAAACTGTGAAGATTGTTGAAATGACCACAAAGGATTTCGAATATTATATAAACTTCGTTGATAAAGCAGAGGATCGACTCCAATTTTGAAAGTTCTGCTGTGGGCAAAATGCTATCAAGCAGCATCACATACTACAGAGAAATTGTTCATGAAAGCAATAGTCCGTTGATGTGACAAACTTTACTTTGCCTTATTTTAAGAAATTGGAATAGCCACCCCTGCCTTCATCATCTACCACCCCAGTCAGTCTGTAGCCATCAAAATCAAGGCAAGACCCTCCACTAGCAAAAAGATTACAGCTTGCTGAAAATTCAGATGATTGTTAGCATTTTTTAGTGATAAAGTGTTTTAAAATTAAGGTATGTATGCTATTTTTAGACATAATGGTATTGCACATTTAATAGACTACAGCATACTACAAACATAATTTTTATAGGCACTGGGAAACCAAAAAATTAATTTGACTCACTATATTGTGGTATTTGCTTTATTGCACTGGTCTGGAACCAAACCCACAGTATCTCCAAGATGTGCCTGTGGTTTTGTTGTTGTTTTTAAAGTAAACTCTATGCCCAACATGGGGCTTAAACTCACTACCCCAACATCAAGAGTTGCATGCTTTACCGACTGGACCAGTCAGGAATCCTGGTATGCCTGTGTTTTTTAACCATTTCTCCACTTATGATGTTCATAATTTTCTTTAACATCTGTAATTGTAATTTATGCAAATACCTGCTAGGTCTTTGCTTGCTAATTGCATCATCTCTGTCATTTCAGCCTCTTTCTTTAGACTGATTTTCTTCTTGGTTATGTGTCATACTTGGTTGCTTCTAGGCATATTTAGTAACCTCTTACTTGATGCCAGATATTGTGAATGTTACATTGTTGAATATTTTGATTATGTTGTCTTGTTTTTAGATTAGTTTAGTTTTGACAGACATTTATGTGCCTTAAAGATTAGGTCATTCCATCCGAGGCTGGATTTTTTTTTTTAATTTTTAATGTTTATTTCTTTTTGAGAGACAGAGAGACAGTGTGAGCAGGGGAAGTGCAGAGAGAGGAGACACAGAATCGGAAGCAAGCTCCAGGCTTTGAGCTGTCAGCACAGAGCCCGATGTGGGGCTCGAACTCACAAACTGCAAGATCATGACCTGAGCTGAAGTCAGCCACTTAACCAACTGAACCACCCAGGCTTGATTTTAAACTATAGTGGGGCAGATCTAGAGTAACTTTCCTCCAGGGCTAATTTTACCCTACTATTAAGATGTGACCCTTTCTGAGTATCTAATAATTGCCTGAACACAGAATTCCAATGTCTTCCAGTCTTGTGTGCTATCTGGGAATGGTTTCTCTCATGTTTTTTGTTTGCCCTTATGGAGTTTCACCCTATATATACAGAGGTTATTATTCAACGAAAGGTGCAACTTCTGTGTTAATTTCTGGAAGTTTTTTTTCGCTGTCTAGCTCCCTTCTTTACCCTACAATTCCAGCTGCCTTTGTGTTTCCAAAGTCCAGTATCAGTCTCCCTCACTTAGTGAGACTTTTGTGCTCTGCTTGAAATGGCTATCCCTGCTCCGTGCTTCAGAAAGTGCATCCAGGCAGAAAGCCAGCCAATCATAGGACTTACCTCATTGGTTTTTCTTTTAGGGATCAGGCAGTCTGGTGCTTCTTCTTGTCAAATGTCTGAAAACATTTTGCCCAGTTTCCTTTTTTTTTTTTTTTTGGTATAAGGAAGAGGATAAATGCAATAACTGGCTAGGATTAGAAGTCCTTAAGATAACTGGAGTACTTTAAAAACCTTTGAACAAATTTGTAAAAGTTTAGGAAATTGACATTCAGCTTTATAGATTAGCATATGTATTAATATGCTACTTGTTTTCTGTATAGTTAACGTTTTCAGGTTACAAAGCTCTATTTTAACCTGTCCCATTAGCACATGAATTGTAAGAGTTTACAGAGTGTACAGGAAATATTTTAAGAGTTTTTGTTCTGTAATACCTGCCCTTCCTTAAGTTTGTAAAATTAAAAAAAAAAAAAAAGTTGTTGGGCCTCTAGATCAGATCAAACAGGAATTATAACATTTTGAGACTAATTTGGAATGGTTATGCACAGACACTCCGCAACAGACTCCTTGGGTTAAATCCTGGGTCTACCACTTATTAGTTTTGCTATTACCTCAGATAAGTCACAGAACTTCTCAGAAATAAAATTTCCCATCTGCATGCAAAAACAATTTTGCCACCTTATATTGTTAGGAAGATTAAATCATTATATATGGTGAGTGTGTATGTATGTGTGTCAGTATGTCAAAAGCAATGCTTAACATTAAGTGCTCAATAAATGTTAGCTATTATTTCATTGTTCTAATTGTCATACTTAGTTTCTGATTAGATTAAGATTTATTCCTCTTCAACTCAGAATTGTTTTCACCATTTCAATTGGAACATCCCTTGTTTCTTAAAGCACATATATTGTAGAATTTAAAGAATAATAAACACTTGTATCTGCCATTTAGCATTAGCAAAAGAATATTATTATGTTCAAAATCAGCCATACAATTCAACTCCCATGTCCCATTATTTCTTACCTTGAATTTTCTTTTTAGATTGCCTTCCTTTATAAAACATAGTTTGACTACTTAGTCATAAAGAATATATAATTTTTCATGGTTTTTAAATTTTATGTAAGTATAATGACATGTATACTTCCACTAGTTTGCTCAGTGTTTTTCATTTTTGTGTTTTGAGACTCTTCTGCTCTGGTATATCTAGCTATAGTGCCCTTATTTTCACTACTGTATAGAATTTTCATTATTTCTAGGTTTTTGTTCTAACCTGCAGTTAACTCTGAATATGTCTGCACAGGCCTCCTGAGCTAGAGCTTCTTTGAGTACATGTCTAGAAACAGAAATTTCATGTTGTAATCTTTAGCTGGCTGCCTGTGGGAGCAGACCAGAGTAGAAAGGAGTTGTTGCGGTATTCTAGTCAAGGATTATAGGGGCTTAAACCAGAATGGTTATCAAGTGATGGAGGGAAGCAGATGTATTTCAGATTCATTTTGGAAATATAATCAACAAGTGTTGACACTGCATTTCAGAAAAGTGGGGGCAGGGTGAGGAAGAGGGAACATCAAGGATGACTCTCAGAATTAAAAAAAAAAATTATTTATTTATTTGAGAGAGACAGAGATCGTGGGGGAGGGGCAGAGAGGGAGAGAGAGAATCCCAAGCAGGCTCTGAGCCACCAGCACAGAGCCTGACGTGGGGCTTGAACTCACGAAACCATGAAATTATGACCTGAGCCAAGACTAAGAGTCAGACGCTTAACTGACTGAGCTGCCCAGGTGCCCCAACTCCCAGAATTTTAAGTAGAATCACATTGACTGAAATGGGTACTGCTCCCAACAGATAAGACATTTTATTTTGTTTCAATTCATACACAGGTATTTCTTTTTTCCTTTTTTTACAGTTTTAATATTGCATTAGCTGCTATTCCTAATGTCACGGTGCTTTGCCTGTAGAATGCATTATTCTCTTTCCAATATGCTGCTTTAGATCTGATCTAAACATAGTAAGAACTAAGTAGTTTGCAATTATATGTAATGACACTGAGTAAAGATTAAGAAGCTCTCAGGAATATCCTGACATTTGGACTTATTATCTCTTGATTACAGCTAGTACTGAGCTGTGTTGGTGGAAGTTGTTAACAGTTAGCTAAGTTTCAGATAGGTGAAGTATGATCCCATTAAGGTCTTCTATCCATACTTAAGTAATTTTAAATGTGTGGACATTTAGAGGTAGGAAACAATAATTTATATGCCAAGGGAAAAGTCCGAAGCTGTGGATTTGAATCTTGGCCCTGGCACCAATAAGCTACGTAGTAGTTTCCTATTGCTTTTTCAGCAAATTATTGCAAATTTAGTGGCTTAAATGATAAATTTTTATCTTACAGTTCAGAAATCCAGATAAGTCTCTCTGGACTACAATCAGGTGTCAGCGGAGCTATGTTCCTTTTGCAGGCTCTAAGAAAGACTCCATTTCCTTACCTTTTCTACCTTCCAGAGGCTACCCCACTTTCTCTGGCTTGTGGCCCCTTCCTCCTGTTTCTACTTTTAAGGACCCTTATGATTACACAGAGCCCATCTGGGTAATTCAGGATAGTCTCCTTATCATTAGCGCCTTAAATTCCATCTGCAACCTCAGTTCCCTTTTGCCTTGTAAAGAAACATATTATAGGCTCCAGGGAATAGGACACACGTGTGCATGTACACACATACCTGCCACAAACTTGGTGCTCACAGGTTAGTCACACGGACAACTTGAGCAGCTTTCTTATCTATGAAACAACAACAGTAATGATGATGATATGATGATGATGATGTCACTGCCACCAGCATCACCTCCAGATTTAAGTGTACAGGGGTTTTGTTGTTGTTGTTTTGCAAGGGGAGTATTTGTTTCAAAAGTAAACAGTTTGCAAATGTACAGGTATTATTTTTGTTATAGTTCAGTCTTCACTGAAGTCAGTATATAATGCAGGAAAACACTTAAAGGCTCATAATCCACTTACATCTTTTATCTCTGTCCATAAATCAGGCACTTTAAAATTCAGGTGATATGTATGGATTTTAGTATATTCTGTATAATGTATATAAATGAGATATTTAAAGTATGCATAAGCTCTAATCCCTGTTTTATTTACTTAAAAAATATTTTAAGCTTATTTATTTTAAGTTTATTTATTTATTAAGAGTGTGAGTGGGGTAGGGGTAGAGAAAGAGGGAGAATCTCAAGCATGCCCCACGCTATCAGTGCAGAGCCCATGTAGGGCTCAAACTTATGAAACTGTGAGATCGTGACCTGAGCAGAAATCAAGAGTCAGAGGCTTAATAGACTGAGCCATGCAGGCGAGCCCCCCCTCCACTTTATTTTTTAAGCTAAGTAGGGTGGGAACAATAACTTTATGAGCCCAGTGGCTCCATTGCATACTTCTTAAATTTGAAATTGTATCAGATTTATCAAAAGGAAATAAAACAGCTTCCGTATGAGAAGGCATATAGTAAAGTTATATATGAGTGATTTTTATCTTAAAATGCTTGTGGGTTAGCATTTAAAGAGTCATTTAAAGAGTTTAATACTTTCCTCTCCTTTGCTCCTCCCTGAATCCCATCCCTCTTGCCTGAAAAGTTTATTAGAAGGTGGAGATGAAGAGCCTGACTGCAATCAGAGCCATTTTTGTCTACAAAAAAATTTTTGACTACATAAATGTAGTCTTATCTATTAGTAAAACTCTAAAATAACATTGAAAAGGGACTCTGAATCAACCTGAGGCATTGAACTCAAGTATATAACTTTATGAACATATCTATCTATCTATATATATATTTCCCCCATTCATTGGAACAGGGTAAATTTTGTTGAGTTAAGGCTCTAAGCAAACTGCTTTATGGTTGTAAGGTCAATTTATAGTTCACACAGAGCTATGTATCATTTTTGTCAAAGATACAGTATACAATGAGGTAAGTAGGGGAAATTTGTAACACTGAGAGAGATACTTGGGACCATCTCTTCTTCTCCCTGCCCCAGCACTGAGTAGTGGAGCCATCTGCAATCCACAGGAGCATATGTCCAGGAGAGAGATGGAAATGTTAAGGGTCCCGGAGGCCAGCACAGTTCAAAGTTGGTTTTCTCAATCTCGGTCTTGTGGTTTTAGGGGATTTTATGGCTTTCTGAGGTATGTTTGGGAAAGAAGGATCCTCATTCCTTGCTTAACCTATGCAAATAATCTTCAAGGACTTTGATCACTAGGAAGAGGGAACTGAGACTGTCATCTGTCCTCCAGATGAAAGGCTTGTCTTGGCAGGAGCGTTACAGAGATGGGTCACAATTTTTTGGTTGTTTTGATTTTATGCTTCTAGAAAGGATCTTTAAAAAAATTCTTATGGTTGTTTTGTTTTCTTTAATTCTTCTTGGTTTCTTTCCTTTTTAGTGATAGAAGCCATAGCCAGCTCTCTGTGTGAACTCACTCACACACCGCTTCCAAGGGCAGTGGCCCTGATGTAAACGAGTTTAGGTGAAGGTTTGGAGGTCTTACTTACCTGCCTTTGGCGCAGTGTCTGGTGGAGCCGACTTGTCCTTCTTTAAAAAAGACTTTTAGGAAAAACTCTGTACTGTCTGCCGAGCCTAGGTGACAACTGTAGGAGGGCGGGGTCAGGGAGGTGGGCGAGCCAGGGTTTGGGTGTACTCCCATCCTTTTTTGAGTGCCTGTTCTTGGGTGTCCTGACTGACATTTAAGCACTACCTTGGAATAATGCCCCTCAAAAAGTATGTCTTTAAAGCCATATTACTGTTGTAAACACAATTAGAATGGAAGGCAAATTTGGGGTAGTTTTATATCTATATTCCTTAGTATTCTTCTGTGTGTTTAATCATTGGACAGACGTAAGGATGAGTTGTTCCCTATTATATGTTTAACCTGCATCATAGCTACTTATTTAGGAATTTAACTTGGGCTCCCTATCTTCTTTGAGAGAACTGAAAGGGAATTTGGAGTGGCATATCTGTTTTCATGGTAGTATTAGATGTATGGTTAGTTGAACCATTTTTGTGAAAGTTGAAAGTGTAATATTAAAAGTACCCAGTTTTCTAGCCATTTGTGCACGTTAAAAATAACTTACTATTCATGTTGTGGTTTTCTTGTTAGACAATGTAGGGGACTTGCCACAACACATGCAACAGATTATACAAAGACTGCAAATTTAATAATTACAACATGGCACAGACTGCTCTGGCAGATACTGGAGTACAGCACTCTCTTTAATCACGGTGCTTCCCATAGTGTGGGTGGTCATGGTCCGCAGACCTTTCAGGCAGTCCAGTCCCCTTGCGAGAGGGATTGTGAAGCAGAGCTCAAGTAAACAGCATTCCACAGGCTTTTCAGGATTTTCGTTTTGAGAAAGGATAGCAGTTCTTTTTAGCTTGCTTTCCCCCCTCTCTCTCCTCCTTTTCCAGACTCCTCCTTTAAATGTTTGTTGCTTAAATTGTTTGCTTTTATTGGAGGAAGCAGATGCTATTGCTTTCCTTGGCCAATGATTTCAGTTTTTTTCCCCCAAAATTATGTGTTTTACACTTTAAAATTTTATTGCAGCACAAAAGCTGAAAATGACCTGTAGGATATTGTGATCATTACAAGTTAGCAACTTCTTTCAGAAAACCCTGGTAAAATGAATTCAATCAGTTTATTTCCTTATTTTATTTTTAAAACATTTAACGTCTCCCCCTTGTTTCCTTTGATGTTTGTCTGAATGAAAATCAGAATCATTTGCAAAGTTTTTTCTCCCTTATTAAAACATGTTGTCCTTGCTGGCCTGTTTTGATTTTCAGTAATCCATTTTCCCCTTTTATAAGCTTTTATTACCCTAGCCCTTAATGTTTATGAATTATTAACAAAAGAAGCAAGTGATGGAAACGCAGAGTCACTGGTTTGTCCATGAGAATTATGGAATTTATTAAAGCTTTTGTCAATTTTCCTAGGGAAGAGTTATTTTTAATAATAAAGTTTACAAATGGTAATGTGTTATATGACACTTTAACATTTCCTCCCTAAAAGAGTGATTTTTAAAAGAAAGCCTTGGAAAAATACAGATATGTTAATAGAAGACCAGTTAATATTACAAATGTATACCCTTACCTCCTCACCTCTATTGATTTCCTTAAGGGGATGATGTCTTATGGCTTAAAATTATAAGCAGCTGCTACTAGTCTTCAACTTTTTTTATAAAACATGACTTTATAATATTTTATATTAGCATACATAATTAACATAAAGGAGATTTTTTTTAAACCAAAAAATAGTTTTCAAATTGTATAGTCCCTAATAAATCCATATTATACTGTACTTTTTTCCATAAATTGATTATAAATAAATTGCCTACAATTATAATTGTTAATGACATTGTCAAAACCAGCTTAAAGAGAGAGTAGAATGATTATAAATTTTAGAAGGAATATCTTCCTTTTAAAGTCATACCTATAAAAAAATCCAGTGCTATAATAGATATTTGGAGAATTTAATTGTTTTTCATGAAAGCACTTACAAAATACTTTAGTCATTTTCATTTATGATAAAGCTAATCTAATTCTCTGTTCTGATGCTACTTGCCAAGCTTTAGATCACAACGGCTTAATTTAAGAAAAAAATTGCTGGCTAATCCCCTTTGGTATTTTGAAGCTATTTTGGGCACCCTTTGTTCTATGGTACGTTACAGTCTGTATATGGGGAGCCATCCTGTGTTTGATGTGGGACCCTCTGGCAGAGGGGATTGGAACTTGAGAGTCTGGGTGCAACTGGGACAAGTTAAAGATTCTGAATTTAACTTTCTTTTGGAATTGTCTTTCATCTATAAATTGAAGGATTACGTTTAATTTTAAATGGAGTATGGGTGAGGCAGGTTGGTTTTGGTTTGAGAAATTACCATTTGGAGCTTAGTAACCATATCAAAAGCAGAGATGTTGACATTTTTTATTTTAATAGCACTGCTTAACATTTACTTAAGACTCAGTGTTCAATTCAATCTCCCTTTCCCTGAGCTTCCTGATGGGTCTCAGAATTTGCCTTAGGACACCAGGGTAAACCCTCCTCCACAGAAAATGCACCTTAAAGTTCTTAATGCCTCATTTCAGGCATATGTTGTGGTTCCCACGGAGTGGGCTGTATGAGACCCAGTGAAGGTTCAGTAGGTTTCTATTCATAGATGTGCTTTCAGAACATTTCCCTAGTTAACCAGTATGTAATTAAGCTGATAACGTCCTCATGGCAGAGATTCATGGGTATATATAGATATATCCCTTGGATTCCTTTCATAAAAAAAGATGCTTAGCAATATGAGAGACTGAAGTAATATGAAGCCTAAAAGACTGAAGGTATTTTTTTTGTGGTTTCTTGAATGAAATTAAAGGGAACATATTACATGAATTTAGATTACTATTCTTAAAATTAATTTCCTTTTCTGGTCTTTGGTCTATAAAGAACATATTGACATATTACAACATGGTGTTTATATGCTTCTAGGGATATTTGCAGTTCTGTATTACCCTTACTCAACCATAAGTGTAAATATTCATTATTGTGTTTTGTGTTATTGATTAGTGTCTCTCAAAGTGTGGTCCATGGACACTTTGGTCTCTTAGAGGTCTGCCGTGTCTTTCCAACTATGTATCTTTGTGATGCTGGATTTTTTTCAAATATTGAACCAAAGCAACATATCACAACAGATTGAATGTAGCAGCGGATATGAGAGTACAGGTGTCGTCTTTAAGCTAGACATTAAAGAGATTTGCAAAAAATGTAAAACTATGCCACTCTACTCAGAATTATTTTATTTTGAAAAATATAGTATTTTCATAAATAATATTATTACATGTAAAGGGTTTTATTATCTCTAATGAATTAGTAGGTAACGTTGTAAATATTTCTGAGATATAATTACCAAAACAGTAAATATTAATAGATAAATCCTATGTAAACTAAATCTCTTTGGGGATCATAGGACTAAAAAAATGTAAGAACTGCTATTATAGATATTGGGACTGTTGGTATGGTTCTCAAATCAGTAGTCTGTTGGTTTTTCTGAGAGTCTGATCCAAGTGAGCCTATAAAGCATATGAAATTAGCCCACAGCCATGAGGTATTAATTAACTGTCCACTTTACACTTTCAGGACATTTTCATGATGTGATTTTTTATAAATGAAGTATCAAGTAAAACTTCCAATGCCCTCTTATAAATTTAAGAAGGAGCTATAGGTATCATAGCTATCACCCCTTTCACTTATTTAACTGATAGCTCATTCTAGTTTGACATAATATGTACCCATTTGTATTTTAAGATGTGGCTTTTAACAAGCATATAGATTGCCATCTTTCACAGACAATTCTCTGGCAATCATAGAGTCCATGGCAATTGTAATAAACATAGACTACATCAGTTTTAGGTGTAGTTGGGATACTTCTAACCACATTTGTCTCAGTTACCTAACTTTGTTTTTATTTTTCTATTGATTTCCAGTTTGGGGATGAAAAAGAAAAAGAAAGTAACTGACAAAATAACCATTATTTTTGCCTTTATTCTTACTTTAAATCTTCTCTTTTTAGTTTATCTTGATTTGTAAACAAATCCTTTAGAATGTGATTACTTTTGACTTGGAAGGGGCTAACTGCCCTATGGAGCAAACTTCTGTATTGAAAATGGAGACTGGTAAGATTTTGCATGGTTCCATTACCTCTATTTAGAATTGCCATAAATCTTTAGAACAAATGATTGCTTATCTTCCAAGTATCTCCAGAAACAGAATATGCCTTGGAAACTTATGGCACGATTGATTCACTGTCTGTGTAGGAAGTTGTGAAACTTCTTACCCATACTGGGAGAGCTGACTCTTTATTTAGACCAGCCTCTCTTCCCATTGCACCCTGTCCTTTGTGTTCAGAAATCCCCACTTCTGCTAGGGGAGTTTCCCCAGTTCTCCTCATAGCCAGCAGCACTCCTGAAGTCTTCCATTGAGTCTCCAGTCACATGGTTGGGAAGGAAGTTTCTCTCCTTCTCTGAGTTTAATACAGCAATTTTATACATTTGGCATTGTAGGTGATTTGCATGATAATGAGCTTATTATGCTGTTTGTTGAGTTCTGCCAAATACCTAATAGATTTTTTCAGTTTTCTTCTGAGATTATAGTAGTCAAGACCCATCTGTCTTCTGTATTACATGGTGCAGCTGCAAATGCTGCTTTAAGTATGCAGAATGTAGGTGTGTATCTTATTATAGAAAGTAATGCAACATCACTAATCTAACGTTTGGAGTATATTAAAGGACTTGGTTTCTGGAAGTCTTTTTAAACTTGGAAACCTTTAAAATTGCTATTACGTATCATTTAAAATGAAATCTACACTGTCTAAGTAGGTGGCCTTCTGTGTCTTGGCTGGCATTAGAGTTTGGGGTTTCTTAGGCAAAGGGAACAAATTTAAATCACTAGGTGCTAAACCAACAGATTTCAGTGTGGATTAGTTAAGAACTATTGTAGTTCTTGTTACGTGGTGGCATAAATGCAGCTTTTTTCCACATTAGTTTATATAGAATCTGTCTTTGTTCCTTCCTCCTTTTCTTTCTTTCCTTCTTTCTCTTTTTTTTTTTTTAACTGAAAACAGAAATAGCAATTTTGTTAGTGGATTGCTTTGAAGGAAGATGTGGAAGGAAGGGCAGAACTGAACTGGGCCTGTGATTACGTTTTGTGTGTGGATAAGCACAGGCTTCAGGGCTCGCCAGGCCTCTGGTTCTTTGGCTTGTGTGTTCTTTTAACATTTCCAAAGGTTTTGTTAGTGACTTTCAAATGAAACTTCAAGCCTTGGAACAGTTCCATTAAAAAGTTGTGTGGTCTCAGCCACAGTAGCAGCATGGTTTATTTTTCCTGTACTAGTTTCACAGAGGTTAACTGAGCTGGAATTGATGAGAGACTAGCAGTGCAGGGGGGATGTGTGTGTTATATGTAGCTTTTTCCTTCTTGACTTATTTTTTTAAAAACACGTTAGCAGAGTTAACATTTGTCTCTTGCTGAAAAAGGAAAGCAATCAAACAATTCTAAAATGCTTAATACTGTGTGGTTAAAAGCTTTCAAAAATGACCTCTCTTTTGCTAATTGTATTTTTATAGTGCTGAGTACTAGATTGCATTATATAGATTTGCTTTCTTGTTGAGAGAGGTACCACGTTCTACAACTTGGCATTCTCTCAGTTGACTTGTTCTAGAGAGTACATTTTGATTGTCTAAATCCAGAAGAACACTTGACTATTACATTCATGATTGAAACAGGCTTATTCCTCAGGTGCCTTTTATTCTGTAGATTGTTAAATTTTTTTTAGAAAAAATTATTCTGGGGCACCTGGTGGCTCACGCATCTGACTCTTGATTTCAGCTCAGGTCATGCCCTCATAGTTTGTGGGATTGAGCCCTGGATTGGGCTCTGTGTTGATAGCATGGAACCTGCTAGCGATTTTCTCTCTCTCTCTCTCTCTCTCTCTCTCTCTCTGTACCCTCCTCACTTGTGCGCTTGCTCTGTTTCTAAAAATAAATAAATAAAAACTTTTTAAAAAGACACAATAGTCTGCTATTTATATGTGATCTTCTAATTCTACATGTATGTTACTTAAGAAATTGCTAATTTCTAAGGAAAATAACAATTATATTAATACTTTAGATTTTGATGCTTTCTTGTAGATTTCAAAGCAAATCCACATCTCATTTAATTCTCAGGATGACCCCATGATACCTGCAGGACATGTAAAAGTAGCTCCATATTTTAGATGAGATGAGACGTAGGAATTTGCCTGAAAATCCCCCATTTGGTATGTGAAGGTACTCCACTAAACATCTTACTGCTCTTCAGTGAAGGTGAAACAGCCACTCTGGCTTCTGGGGAGACCTCGTTTTTATTTTACAAGATGTCATGTGGATGAACAGCAGGGCTAATATTTTTTATAATGCACATTTTTTGACTGTTTACAAAGTGTCACACACTTTGAGATAATGTCTAAGATTCAGGATTCCTAATTGCTGTACTACATTAGCTCTTACTAGTGATTTATTTGCACAGGTATTCAAACACCAAATATTTACTGATATTTCTGATAGCATCTGTTTGCATTTGTCTATAATTTTGAAGATTCGACAATGAAAATTTAGAAATAAGAGATTTTGTCCTTTAGATTTATACCAAAAGAAGGAAAGGAAACAGTTTTAAATGCTAAATATCTATTATCAGTAGCTATACTACTGTATAGCTAGATGCCAACTCCTGTAAACTATCCTAAAAATAAGACAGGTGTTTTAAGTGAAATATGGAAAGGTCTCATCTAAACAGGGGTCACTGACCAAGGTGAATGTGTACCTTTCAAAACCCGGAAGTAAATGCCCATTCTTTTCTTTTTCTTTCTTTTTCTTTAAGTAGGCTGCACACTCAGTGTGGGACTCAAACTCTTGACCCTGAGATCAAGAGTCAGCCGCTTTACCCACTGAACCACAGCACGGTACCTCAGTAAATGCTCATTCTTAGAATGGAAACCAGGGACCTCTAATAGTGTTTTCCCCCTCCTTCATTCTCCAAATGGCATGCCTGTGCACACTAGGCCCTACCTGTGATATGCTAAACACACAGTGGCACTCAAACTGCCCCAGGCACTGCCCTGTGGAGCATATTGTCCAGGGTACAGATTGCCATCAGTGCTGATTCAGACCCAAGGACTAATCTACCATAGTCAAAAGCAGAGAAAGGGATGCCTGGTTGGCCCAGTTGATGGATCATGTGACTCTTGATCTCAAGGTTGTGGTTTCAAGCCCCATGTTGTGTATAGAGATTACTTAATAAATAAAATCTTTTGGGGAGCCTGGGTGGCTCAGTTGGTTGAGCATCCAACCTTGGGTCCGGTCATGATCCATGACTTGTGATTTGAGTCCTGCATTGGGCTCTGTGCTGACAGCTCAGAGCCTGGATCCTGCTTCAGATTCTGTGTCTCCCTCTCTCTCTGTGCTCACGCTCTGTCTCTCTCTCTTAAAAATAAATGTTAAAAAAAATAAAATGAAATCTTTTAAGAAAAAATAAAAGAAGGAAAATCATATTATCATATGATAAATCATTACCATATCCATTACCACAGCAAAAAGCATTTGATTAAATCCAACACCCATTCATTACAAAAATTTTTCAATGAGTTAAAAATATAGGGGAATGACCTTATAACCTTAACTTGATAAAGAGCATCGACCAGATATCTGCAGCTAATAACATCATATTTAATGGTGAAAAAATGATTGCTGTCACCCTTTTTTCTCATAGCACTGGAAGTTTTAGCCACTGTTAGTAGACAAGAAAAGACATACTAGAAAGGGATTTTTTTTAAGTTTATTTTATTTTGGGGGAAGAGAGAGAGAGAACAAACATGTGCTAGTCGGGGAGGGATAGAGAGAGAAAGAAGGAGACAGGATCTGAAGTGAGCTCAGCTCTGAGAACAGAGAGCCTGATGCTAGGCTTGAACTCATGAGCTGTGAGATCATGACCAGAGAGGAAGTGGGATGCTTAAACTACTGAGCCAACCAGGCCCCCGACTGGAAAGTGATCTTAAGGACTGTGGGGATTTTGAAAGTGTGGCCTGAGTGAAGTATTGTTTTAAGGACAGATTATTTTAAGGACAATGGTACATAGCAGAATTCTCAACACTTTTAGACTCAACACCAGGTTTTTAGAAGACATTTTATAATGTCCCCTTCACTATCCTGAAGTGAATCCGTACTTTTCCAAAAAACAAAAACAAAAATGGTGACAGTATGTCACCTTTACTATGAAATGAAGATAAATGTATAAAATAATATACATTTCAAAATGTGAGTGCTTTGACGTGACCTTAGAAGACATAATAAATAATCTGAGCTATTTATCTATACATACACATCTGAGAATGTGACCACCACAAATGTAGACTGATAACAGGAGGGTAATGTGGCAGTGGGGAAAATACCATGAGTGACCTTGCCTTCTGCAGGGTGATTTTCCAAAATGACAGACAACTCCTGACAAAGCTCTGACTAAATTGCATTAAAATTTCCCCTGAGAGACATTGGAAGTTATGTTTTTGAGAAGTAAGAGGATGTCAGAACATGCAAAAAAAAAATGCTTTGTGTTTATGTGTAAAATAGATTTAGGCATTAAGGGTAGATTTTACATAACCTGAAAAGTACAGTGGGGCATATGAAAATTGTGTCTGACAGTTCACCATTATAAGACATATGTCTAATCTTCCTTGGCTAGTAAATACCAGTAGAGCCACAAATTTGGGGGTGGGGGAGAGGTGGGTTTTGATTAGCCCCATTGAGAACCACTGTTCTGCTCTACAGCCCTTTTCTGCCTAATATCTACAGCATTTAATGCCAGTCAAGTGTGGTGGTGTTTTAGAAATTCTGTCATCCCTAGCTCCTGCTGGGTCATGAAGCATGTCTTACTGCTGTGAGTGCTGGCTTTGGGTGCCTTTAGTCCATCTCTAGACCTACAAAACTATGGCCATTGCGTCTAGCCTGAAGCCTTGTGCCCATCCTAGGGGTGTGAAACTCAAATCTCTGATTATATTTTTGGCTTGTAGGCCATCTCCCTTCCTGAGGTTGGCCTCTCTTCTAGGGACTCCTGGAAATTGGTCATTGTTTACCACTTCACTATAATTTTGGGGTCCCATGGGAACCTCTGCTGTTTTGTTCAACCCACTAGGAAGGTCTTTTTGGATGGCCCCATCAGTTTTAAACATGCCCAGATTTACACATTGTTTTCTGGCCTCTGCGTAGTAGCTCCTTTATGTTGACTCAGGGCTCTGCATTGCAGCAACAGTGGTAGCAGTAGAAAGTTCTCTCCATGCACCACTGGTTTGCCTAAGGAGTCAGCCCAACACTTTCAGTACCAACAAGCCATGCTTCCTGCAGAGACTATAAGGACTGTGTGCAAAAATAAGCACATTTATAGGGCAGTTCTATTAGCATGATGCCTAACACAAAGAAAATGGCCAGTACCTGTGGGCTCTGATTAGCATGCAGTTCCTTTTTCTTTTTACTATATTTGGCTTTTTAACTTGAGAACTTTGAACCTGGGAGTTCATGGATGGGCTTCAGAGGGTCTGCAAATTCCATGAAATTGTATTAAAAGGTTATTGGTGTGGATCATTTTCCTGGAAGGGGGTTCACAACTTTCAGCAGATATTTAGAATAGGTCATATGGGACTTCTGTTTCTAGCTATTGCAAACTCAAAAACTCTCCTCCTGAGAATGAAAAAGCCTGGACAATATATTAAAAACGTGGCTGAAGGCATGAAAAAGCCTGTAAAATAGTAAAGGCTTACCATATCTGGATCCAAGTAAGGATAGAGACCAAGGGAAGTGAACCCATTGTTTGGGGCTGAAGGTGTCTACAAATTCCAGAGGAATCAACGCTATAAGAAGCAGGGTGCTTTTAATAGCATTGCAGGGCTAGGAGGATACAAATTAGAGTCCATGCTACCAATGAGGAAGCCCTGTGGAACGCTTCATTTTAGGTTGGGACTCTAAGAGTAAGTGTGACCTTAAGAGTAAGTATGAACTGAAGTAAACAGGTCCTCACAAAGAGTGCAGCTTTGCTTCAGATCATCTTAGTTGCTAAAAATGGATTGAGATGGTCCTGAATTGTTAGTGCTTAAGATCTAGTAAAAGCATCCTTGGAAGAAGCTAATATCATCTTGGTTCCTCAAATTATTTCTACCAAGAATTTAATAAATGTAATATTGGCACAAAATTTTTAAAAAACTAGGCACATAAAGAGCCAGAACAGCAAAACTGAGTCAATAGATACAACAGATAGCAACACTGGCACGCAGGAACTTTAGATACTGGCATTGTAAGTCTCAGACTTTAAAATACCTATACTGAAACAGGAGAAACTTAACAGAGGACCATGGGGAAGGGGAAGGGGGAAAAATAGCTAAGGAGAGGGAAGGAGGCAAACCATAAGAGACTCTTAAGTACTGAGAACAAACTGAGGGTTGGTGGGAGTGGGGGAGAGGGGCAAAGAGGTGATGGGCATGAAGGAGAGCACTAGTTGGCATGAGCACTGGGTGTTATATGGAAACCAACTTGACAATAAACAAAAAAAATAAAATGAAAAATAAATAAAATACCTATACTAGGGGCACCTGGATGGCTCAGTCAGTTGAGGGTCTGACTTTGGCACAGGTCATAATCTCACCACTTCTGTGTTTGAGCCCCAAACCGGGCTCTGTACTGACAGCTCAGAGCCTGGAGTCTGCTTCAGATTCTGTGTCTCTCTGTCCTCTCTCTGTCCCTCCTCTGCTGGTGCTCGCTCTCTCCTCTCTCCCTCCCTCCCTCCCTCCCTCTTTCTCTCTCTCTCTCTCTCTCAAAAATAAATATTTTTAAAAATCTTCTTAAATACCTATACTAAATCATATTTTCATATCTATTGATACAAGTTAAAAACATTGAGAAGATCTAGAACCCATTTATGACAGAAATCTCTCAGTGAGTTAGGATTAGAGGGAAATTAACTTGATAAAGAGCATCTACCAAACACCTACAATTAATAACATCATACTTGATGGTGAAAGAGTGAATGCTTTCCCCCTCTGATCAGAAACAAGGCAAGGGTGTCTGTTTTCATAGCACTGGAAGTTTTAACCACTATTATAAGGCAAGAGAAAGAAATCAAAGGCTCATATTGAAAAGGAAGAAATAAAACTATCCCTGTTTGCAAATGATATCATTGTCTATGTAGAAAATCCGAAGGAACCTACCAAAAAAAGGAAAGAGCTCTTAGAATTGATAAGTAAATTAAGAATTGTCAAATAAAAGATAAACACACAAAAATCAACTACATATCCATATAATAACAACGAACATGTGGAAACTGAAATTAAAAACAATATCACTTATAGTCACCCCTAAAGAAAATAAAATGCTTAGATATATACTTGACAAAAACAGGGCTGTATAATCTAAAGATGATAAAAATAATAAAATGCTGATGAAATTTATATAAAAATACCTAAATCCACAGAGAAACATATATGCATTGATAGACATATTTATGCATTGAAAGACTCAACATAATAAAGATGTCAGTTTTCTTCAAATTGATCTATAAGTTTAAAGCATTTCCTATCAAAATCCCAGCAAGGTTTTTTGTACACATAGACTTATCCTAAAACCTATAGGGCAAGGCCCAGGCCCTAGAATAGCTATAAAAATCTTGACGAAAATAAAATGGGAGTAATCACTATTCAATCATAAAGCTTCCTATAATAGCTACACTAATTATATCAGGTGTTATTGGCAGAGGTATAAACACAGAGATGAATAAAACAGGATAGACTCCAGAAATACAGCCATGCAAATAGGCTCAAGTGATTTCTGACAAGTACAGAAGTAATTCAATGGAGGAATTTCACGAATGGTGCTGGTATACTGGACATCAGGCTAAACCTTACAACTTACACAAAAATTAAGTCAAAATGGATCAGGAACTTAAATATAAAATGTAAAATTATTAAACTTTTGGGAAAAATAGAAGATCCTTAGAAACTGGAGCTAGGCAAAGAGTTCTTAGGCTTGATACCAAAAGCACGGTACATGAAGGGAACAAAAGTCTCAAAAGTCAACAGTAAAAGCACAAGCCATTCAGTTAGAAAATGGGCAGAAGACATGAACAGACACAAAAAGGAAGTACAGATGGTAAATTAAACACATGAAAAGATGTTCAATGCATTAGTCATCAGAGAAATGCAAAAACTAAAATCACAATGAGCTGTCACCACACACCTGTCAGAATGGCTCAGATTAAAAATAGAACAGTAAATGCTGGTGAGGATGGGGAGTAATTGGACCACTCATACGTTTCTGGTAGGAACGTGGTAGTGGATCCAGTTTCACACCAAAGGCAAGTGCCTTACTCTATCTCTGTGGTACCAACTTTGACAATTAGACTGACTATGGACTTCTCAGAGAAGTCATGAAGGCTAAAAGTGTAATGAGATCTTTAAATGCTGAGGGGTGGGAGTGGGGAGGCTGTCATTCTTTTCACAATTAGACATTTCCAGACAAAAAGTAGGAGAATTTATCACCATCTGACCCACAGTAAAGGAAATGCTAAAGTTCTTTCAGAAGGAAAATGACCAATCTTCCACCCAAAAAAACAAAATCAATCCTGGTTTTATACTCTGCTTGGGCCAAAGAGTTTCAGCCCTGGCTGCATATCAGATTCACCAATGGGATTTGAAAAAAACAACTTTCGTGTCCTTCCTCAGTGGGTTTGGTGTGTGGCCTGGGGTCTGATGGTACTGGTGCCCAGCCTTAGGTAAGAAACAACTAGAGTGTTGGTCTAGAATAATACAGTGAGGTAGCAGGGTGGTAACAGTGGAATGAGAAGTAAGTGGTATTGTGGTTAAAATTCAACATACTATCTTTCCTTTACCTGGGCCTCTGCCTTTATACTTCATGTGTCTTGGTTGAAAACTTCCCCACAGTTCGTCTTTTCTTCTGTTCAAACCAAGTCCTGTCCATCCCGCCTGTGTGGCATGTTTCCCTTTCATCTTTTCTTTCCAGTCCTTTATCAGGGCACTTCAGGCACTTGGTGCCTTTTGATGTTATGTGATAGTTGGCTATTAGTGTCAACCTCCAGTGTCTTCTTTTTCTTCTAGTCTGCCTTATACAGTGTTGCCAACCCAGTCTTCATAAAACATAGCTTATGCCAGTGCCCTCCTCAGAAACATTTTCATTGCTCTTCATTAGCTGCAAAATAAAGCTTTAACTTAATGTTTTAAAAATATAAATCAAATCAAGTTATTTTCTTTCTAAATACCTTTTGGCTTCATCCTTTTATGCTTGAAATAACATCCCTGGTTCCTGTTACCACAGCCTGCAAGATCCTGTGTGATTGGAACCGTGTTTTATATCCATCCTATAGCATACCATTGTGCCCCTGCTCACACGGCCTAGCAACGCTGGCCTTCTTGGGGGTTCTGCAGTGCGCTATCTGATTTGCCTTTGATCTGAACTTGCTGATTCCTGGCCTGAAATGCTGTTCCTTCCTTTTCTTTCAGGTCTTGGTCTCATGCTCAGTCTTCAGAGTTGCCTCCCTTCCTTATAGACAGTAAGCCCACTCTTTCTTTATTTCTCTTTAGTCACAGCATCCTGATCATTGTCTCGTATCATTGTCATTATCTTGTGTACTTTATTTATCCATTCCCTCCTCCTCCTCCCCTCACTGGAAGGTAAACTCCGTGAGTGCAGCAACTTAAACTGGCTTGTTGACTGTTACATCTCCAAAGTGAGGTACATAGTAGGTGCTCAGTACCCTCGAACTTATTTTGAATATGGATATATTACGATAAAGTTTTTATGGTAAAGCAACTCTCACAAGAGACTCTTGTTTTTCCATTGGTGTTAACAATTTATGAATTTATGGTTATTTGCTGAAATCCATTCTCACATGTAACCTTTGGATGAAGAAAAACCCGGAGTGTGGTGGAAAATGAAACTATGTAGGAAAAGACTGACATCTGGGGGGAAAACAAGCTGTGAATAGAATTCTGTATTTAGGCCAGTTCCAAGAATCTTTACTTTGTGTGCATAGTTGTATATCTCTGAAATTTCCATAATGATCTTTACTCTTTCTGTTGCTTCTATAATTGTCAGTAATAAAAATTTCAGTTGCATCAAAAGTATTTTTTGTTTAAAGGGCATGTCAAAGGGGGTTATGTTAAAAACTCAGATTTGTGTGGTGTTCTACAGTTTGTTCATACATAAATGCATTTAACATTCCCCTGTGAAAAATATATCTTCATTTTGAAAATGAGAAAGCAAGGCTCTAAATGTTAAGAAACATTTTAGAAAGCTGACTGGGTTGGAAAACCAGGACTTAGGTCTTTGGACGTGTAGTCTAGTTACTGTTTTATTACTGGGTTTTCCATCATTGGGTGTCAAGTTTCAACTGAAAATATCTATGGCAGGAACTAGAGAGGGAACAGACTTTCTTGTCCTTGAATCCTGGAGTAAGTGAAGGTGACTGCTGCCAGGTCAATGGTCTGTACCACGTGATGGCTACCTAGTGATTTCCTCCTGCTGTTAGCTCCAGGAAATGAACTGTTCACCTGGGTTTAGCTGAACCACAGTGGTAACTGAACTTCTGATTTTCACATCCTAAGGGCTGATTCCATTGTTCCCTGGATCTCCATTCCATTAGGAAACCAGCCTCATCAAAACTATTGCTGCATTCAGAACTCACAGAATTTCTCACTGTAATATTGTTTTGCCCCTGAGAGGGCTACGTCATGACTCCCCTCTTGCTGCCTTATGGAAAATGGATCTGGGGGGAAGAGGCAAAAAAGAATAAAAAGAGGGAAAGCAGGTAGTAGGCTATGACAGCATCTAGGTGAGAGATCATAGTGGATGGGATCAGAGTGAAAGCAATGGTACTAGATCGGTTAAGCGTCTCTTGGTTTTCTTGACTCTTGTTTTCAGCTCAGGTCATGATCTCACGGTTTGTAAGTTTGAGCCCCATGTTGGGCTCCATGTTGACACTGCAGAGCCTGCTTGGGATTTTCTCTTTCTCCTCCTCTCTCTCTGCACATTCCCGGTGTGTTCTCTCTTCTCTCTCTCTCTTTCTCAAATAATAAATAAATATTAAGAAAAGAAGAAGAAAGTAATGATACTAGAGAGAAGAATGCCAGGGCAGAATGTATTTGAGGTATAATCAACAGCTAACAGATCAGATATGGAGGATGAGGGAAAGGGTATGAAGGATGAATCAAAGCTAACAGCTAAAATTTTGACTTGAACCACCATGTGGATGGTGACATTTACTCTCAGATGACAAAGATGAAAAAGTGGTTTGGGGAAAGTTGGAATAATAGTAGTCCTAGACTTGTTAAATTTGAGAGATTTATTCATATACAAAGGCATGAAGTAAACCAGTTGCATATATGAATCTGGAGCATAGGAGAGGGAACAGGGCTGGAGCTAGAATTTTGAAATGTGTTGCCGTCACCCAACAAGAGTGAGATGGACCTTCTAACACCTTCCACCAAATTTGGTTCTGATGTAGAGATCAGTGGCTCACACTTAAACCAGGAGTGCACCGTCCCCATACTAAGAGTGTGAAAAGACTTGGTACTCATATAATGGGGCTTTCTAAGGAGATGAGGGCTGCCCCCCCCCCCAGCTGTTCTAGAAATGACTTGAGAGAGGAGAAAAGGAAACTGGTTCAACTTTTTTATGGTGGTTAGAGGATGGGCTTGGCAGGAGTGGCCATGTTTGAGCCACAGGAAGGAGCACCAAGGCTTTCTTATCAGCTTCCTTGTTGGCTGCTCAGATACACGGCAGAAGGGGGAAGAGGAGCAGTGGGATTTGAAAGCTGGTATCAGTCATATATCAAATGTGAATTTAAACTCTTTATAACAGAAGACTTCCATAATAAACGATGTCTAAAATGATAGAACTAGAAAAGATCTTCTGGAGGTTCACAATGAGCTCTGAGGACTCCAAAACTTAAAAATCAGGTTGAGGAGAAAGTACCAACAAATTAGACTGGACGAAGAAAAATGTGTATAGTGTAGTATGCCACCAGCTAAGACCAAAATGTTTCAGACAAGCAAAGCCAGGTACATGATGTGCCCACACTGGCTGTATGCCCTACAGCACCATGGCATGTGCTAGGCGTGTGTACAAGGTGGTCCCAGGGAGAAGAGTCAACTCCCAGGATACTGCTGAGGAGGTGAGCAGTCTAAGGATAGAGGTGGGTCTGTTGGTTTGTATCATGGAGTTTGGATTAGTGAAGTGGTAGACAGAAGCCAGATTAGAGAAGACCAGGGAATGAATGTGAGGTGGGGAAGTAGAGAAGGCAAGTTTAGACACCTTCCTCAGGAAACTGCTAAACACAGACCAAAGAAATAGGCAGTAATTAGGAGGGAGATGTTGGATTAAGGAGAACTTTTTAAGTTTTATGAACCGATGTGAACAGTTCAGTGGTGATTCAGAGAGTGTGAGGATCACTGTTATAGAGTCCTGGAGAAGAAGAGGGTAGGGGTCAGAGCCCACTTGGACACTTCTACTTAATAGGAGCAGAGACACACTTCTTCCCTCAGAATAGCGGGGAAGACAGAAAACAGGGCTGTTCACGTAGGTGAGTTTATGAACTGGTTGGTGACGACAGAAGAGCAAGTTCCTTGCTAATTGCTGTTTCCTCAACTATGAGATGAGGTCCTTAGCCAGGAGTTGTGGGAAAGGGGCAGTGGTATAATGACAGAGGAGAAGATATGAAATAATTGCTCAGAAAGTTGTGGAGCAAATTGACCAGGAAGCATAGGAGGGTTGTGAGGCAACGCTGAGCCCATTCAAGGGTTGTGGCGATGAAATCAGAGCCAGAGCAGGCGGCTCAGGTGTCTGATGTTGTCACCAGTATCAGGTGCGTGGGCTCTGGTGGAGAGAAGGTAGAGATGGGTTCACAGGGTTGGGATTTTACAAGGCAAGTACTTCAGCACTTTGGGGTGGGGGTGGCAAGCAGGGAGCTGAGGGTGCTTGCAAAGGAGTGATCATTTAAGCTTGGCAACATAGTTATTAAACACATGACCTGCTTACAGTAAGTGTAAAGCATACATTTCTAGGTCTACCTACTTACATCTTTCTATGGTATGTGGTTATAGATAAATTTCAATGCCTTTGTTTGAGTCATTCATATGCTGTGTTAGTTCAGGTTTATTTTCTAATGTCTTTTGATTTTGGTTTTTGGAAAACCAACTGTATCCCCCCCTCCCCGACCCCACTGGAACTAATGAGTGAGCAAGCAAGAGGTTCTGTAAGCAAAAGTAAAAGTTGAGGACTTTGTTATGATTGGACCTGTGTTTGGAAATTCTGTGAATTGTGTTATGTCAGCATCCTGCCCGTGGAATAGGCTGTGTAAACAATGGGTGTTGGGCGGTTCTATGAATGAGCAGCCTTCCTTCTCGCTTACACACTTAACCACTGCAATTCTCCAGATTTCTGAGTGTTTATTTCATAGTAAAAAGGGCTCTAAAAATACCAGGCCAGTTAGGTTTTTATTGTAGATCATTTCATTTAAACTGCAATGGGACGTATAAATTTTAAAAAGAAAAAAAAAAACCACTGAAAGCAGGATTTTTAAGGAAAAGCTACAGAAATCTGCCCATAGTAATTTGGCTTGGCAATGGATGTGAAAGTGCAAAAGAGATGTGAGTAACTTTGCTTCATCTTATTGAGAGCAGTTGGTACATTTAATTGATATACAAAGGATTTGAATGTCCAAATACTATGCCATCATGAGAGTATTGCATATACCAAGTTTTAAATTAAAAAATATTCTCCTTTAGAGGTTGATTTTCAATATATTTATAATTCTTTATAATATTTTTTTAAATTGTAGAGGCATGTCAGACCATAATTTTGAGTGTTCAGGGTGAAATGAGAAAAGGATTAGGGTGGATTAAGCATTGGGACAAGGGGCCAGTCATACCAGGAAAGATTATTAGCTGGAGTATGCAAGGTAGACTTAAAAACATGAGAAAGTGGAGCACTGCAGGGAGTAGAAGTTAGTTGGAAACAAAGATAATCTGTAGAGAAAACAGACTCAAATATTTCATTGTTTCAGACTGGCAGATAACAACAGTTTTAGGGATAATAAGTTTTATTGATTATGAAGATTTAAAGGTATGGACAGGAATAATAAATACGAAGAAAACTAATGTTTTCCTTTCACTGGGCAGGAATTTCTGCCTTCCAGGAACCCTGACCTTCTTCACTGACCCTGAGGACTCCCCGACAATGTCCTCTCCCCAGAAGTAAGGACAGCCAGGGTGGGAGGGAGGGTGTTTTGAAAATGAAGGCATGATAGGAGGGAGGCAGGGGCAAGAGCCAACAGGAATGTTTTATGGAGAGGGCTGCATGAGAAATACCAGCTTGCATGCATCCTGACGCTGTGACCTCAGTGACCCCACACTTGCTTTCCTGGGAACCCCAGAAGACAGACCTTAGGGAGAGATAGTACAAACCACGTCTAATTTGGAGACATTGAAAATATTTAATAGAAGCAGTTGTTAATGTTTGATTTGTAGGCAAACAGATTATGAAACAATGTATCAAAGACTTCTCTCTCTCTGTCTCTGTCTCTCTCTCTCTCTCTGTCTCTTCCTAATAAGGGTAACTTCTAGATATTTTGGCCTGTCTCAAAGAAATTGGGTCAGCCCTGGCACTGAACTATGAGAATTAACATTTATTTAGCACCTACTATGAGCCAGATCTC
This sequence comes from Hyaena hyaena, assembly GCF_003009895.1. Taxonomy (NCBI): domain Eukaryota; kingdom Metazoa; phylum Chordata; class Mammalia; order Carnivora; family Hyaenidae; genus Hyaena; species Hyaena hyaena. Next base: position 1,781,353 of record NW_024080896.1, read on the forward strand.
TAGCCAGGTGATTTTCCTACCTGATTTCTTTCAGTCCTCCTAACTTTGAGAGGTATTATTTTCTCCATTTCAAAGATATTTTAGAAACTGAAACTTAGTGACAGTAAGTGATTTTCTCCATTGAGCAACAGAGCTGCTAGGTGAACCTAAGTGTCTGACTCCAAGTTCCACTCTAGGATGTTTCTACTCCGAATATATTCTCATTCAGCTGCTTGAGTTATCTTACTACATGGGAGGGGTAAGGCTTGTTCGGATCATTGTTATAGTAGATTTTGGACCAGAGAAGGATTAATTCCAGCAAAGGTAGGGAGGTGATAGGAAGATGTGGGCTTCTCTCTATTGTCTCAATTTTTTCCCAGTGCATAAAAGATAAATATATAGGTATTCAGGCTGTGGTCAGCTGCTAGAGTGGTGATCCTTAAACTTCACAGTGCAGTGAGGTGGGTGGTGGTCCTGTTGGAAAAGCTCCATACGCAGAGGTTTTGATTCTGCATGGTAATGAGAACCAGATGATTCTGATTGAAGTGTCTCGACATCACACCAGGAGAAAAAATGAGGTGACCTCATTTTCACTGGCTCTTTCTTGGTTTCTTCATCTATTTCTTATTTGATTATGAGATGATAGACCTAAAGATGATAGTCCCACTGTTAGATAAGTGTATGCAAAACCCGGCATTGTGATGATTCAGAGGGCAGAAGGTGGACCTTGACCTTGATTATGAAGAAAGAGAAGATTAAAGGTACCCCAAACCCAGGAACTAGGTTACTTGACTGTCTATTATATTCCATCGTAACTCAAACTGAGATTTACAACAGAGCAGCTACCAATGATCAGGGATGTGCTAAGAGCCAACACTCTGTGGTTAGGGGTATTATGTGCGCTTTCAACTTATGATATTTTCAGCTTATGATATGTTTAATGGGACATAATGCTATTGTAAGTCATGGAAGATCTATACATCCTTTTAGTCTTTGCATTTATATATGAAAATACATTTTTTATGTTTCTTTTCACAGAAATGGAAGTATGCTGCATGTATTATCCTGCAACTTGCTTTCTTCACATAATACTAACTCCTGTAGTTATTTCCATATCAATTGCAGAGTCTTCTTTATTATTGCCAACTACTCATCTGTAAACTAGAAACAACAGGTATATGCAAAAACTATAATCCAAACTAATTTTAAGAAGCAGGTGTGTGTTTAACCCAAGGTTTATGAGCTGGGACTATTTTGCTCTTGAGGGGATTCTGCAGTATCTGGAGACAGTGTGGGTTGTCACAACTTGGAAGGGGCGTGGTTACTGGCATTTAGTGGGCAGAGGCTAAGAATACATAGGACAGCCCCCAACAGGAAAGAATTAGGCCCAAAATGTCAATACTGCAGAGACTGCAAAACAATCTACTCATCTTAAGGGTATTTCTATAGCCCCATGAAGAGGCTAGATCGGTACATAGTGTCTCAGCACTAACCTTTACTTAAATGAGTGCTGAGTAATAAATTCATTTGTTTCAAATGGTAGGATTTCAAGTTTTCTCAGGAAAAAAGCAATTATACTCTATCTTCTTCCCTGATTTGCAATCATATTTGAGCTTTTATATCTTACAGTGTGTGGTTTATGAGAATGGCAAAATAATCAATGGCTTCTTGAACCATGCTTCCCCATGTAATAGGGAAAGGTGTTTCTCAGTACATGTTTTGTATGGTTAGTTTTCCTTCATAGTAAATTGCTCACTAAGTTAGACTTTGTCCACTTTGGTAGATACTCATTCTAGAAAGTTAAAAATCATTTAACAATTTCAATATTGAATTGAAATAAAAGGAAGTATGGTAATTGCAGATCTATTAGATTGAACCTATCATACCCAGAGAAGACTAATAAGACTGTTAACTGTTGGAAACAAATTATCAGGTTCCAAGTTGGATATTGGCATTGTTTAGGTTAATTTATTCAAGTTAGTGTTCTGTGTTGAAAGAAATAATGTATTAAGTTCTTTATTTTTATTTTTTATTTTTAAGTGTTTTATTTATTTCTGAGAGAGAGAGAGAGAGCATGAGCAGGGGAGTGTCAGAGAGAGAGGGAATCACAGAATCTGAAACAGGCTCCTGGCTCTAAGCTGGCTGTAAGCATAGAGCCCGATGTGGGGCTCGAACCCACAAACCGTGAGATCATGTCCTGAGCCGAAGTTGGATGCTTAACTGACTGAGCCACCCAGGCGCCCCAAGTTCTTTATTTTTAAAACCTTTTACTTTTTTAAAGGAATGGTTGTGTGTGTGTGTGTGTGTGTGTGTGTGTGTGTGTGTGTGTGTATGTTGTTTTTAAGTTTATTTTGAGAAAGAGAGCAAGAACGAGCGCATGTGGAGGAGGGGCAGAGAAAAAGAAGGAGTGAGATAGAATACCAAGCAGGCTACACACTGTCAAGTGGGAGCCTGATGTGAGGCTTGATCCCACAAACTGTGAGATCAGACCTGAGCTGACACTGAGAGTCAGGAGCTGAAATGACTAAAGCACCCAGGTTCCCTGCAAAATTATTTTAAATTAAACATCTGATTTTTAGAAAGAATATACTAGAAATAAATTCATATCTTTAATATAGAACTCATTTCTTCATGATTTGGATTATAGATTATGCTAGTTATCTGATGGTATGCCATTTACATGTGCCAGTTACATTTTGAAATATTTTTAAATTCTTAATTTATAGAAATAACAAAAAAACACTATGTAAGCTTGGAAAATGTTTTTAATTTACAGAATTCCAAATAACTTTTCAAGCATTTGTGTCTTATTTCTCTATAGCTTTATCAACAACAATGGGTATGCCTTATATCATAATATGAAAAATGTCTGCCTTATAATCTTAGATAAGGATTTCAGATTTTAGAAGAGTTAGCAGTGAAACTACATCGCCATAATGGTATTTTTTCCCTGAGAAATCTCAGTATTATGGGTGCTTCAGACTAGCAGGCACAGAATAATCGTGATGGTATAAAGTATTTAATTTGGTTGATCTCACTTTGTCTCTTAGAACCTTCATCCAGAAGTAATTTGTGGAAGTTGTATTTCTGCCCCTTGTGTATGTGTCCCTGAATAGCACCTTGTTTAGTGTACCTGCTTTTTGAACTTCATGGAAATGGAGTCATGCTGTGTGTTTTTCTGTAATTTTATTCTTTTTCTTAGCATATGCTATGCTTGAACCCTTGCTTTTCTATGTAAGTTTTAGACAAGCTTCAGAAGTTGCGTGCGCGCGCGCGCGCGCACACACACACACACACACACACACACACACCTCTATTTAGGATTGTCAGTGGTACTCCATTGAGTTTCTATGAGAATTTACTTCTTTAAGACATTTAATTTTCCTTGCTGAGACCATAGTATATCTTTCCATTTAGGCAGGTCTTTAATATATGTTTTTTAAAGTTTTGTAACATTTATCTTTGTTGTTTTGTCATGTAGTACCATGCACAGAGCACTACTGGTCCATTTTACTTTATAGAGGACTCTTCTTCTTTTTCAGCAAAGTAATATATTTAGGTGGTGCTTAGATGTTAATCTAGATTCTAGATTATGTTTGTTGTTAGAGGGAAATAATGATTTAAGGTTATGTTATTAAGAAAATTAGCCAGTTTTCACTATGGTATCTAATTTAGGAAACTATGAATGACTTGCAATAATTTAATTAATTGGGAATTTTAATATTAAGTATAAAAAACAGGATAACGACATAAGTGTTTTACTAGATGTTTACATAAAATGCCATGGGAATATAAAAAAAGAAGTGACTAATTCAATATTTGGGCACATGTATTTTTTTTAATTTTTTTAAAAAAATTTATTTTATTTTGAGAGACAAAGACAGACAACAGGGGGAGGAGGGGCAGAGAGAGAGACACACACAATCCAAAGCAGACTCCAGGCTCTGAGCTGTCAGCACAGAGCCCGCCACAGGGCTGGAACCCATGGACCACGAGATCGTGACCTGAGCCCAAGTCGGACGCTTAACCTACTGAGCCACCCAGGCACCCGAAAACAGATTCTTTTTTTATATATAATTTTTTAAATTATTTATTTATTTTTGAGACAGAGAGAGACAGAGCACTGGTGGGTGAGGGCTAGAGAGAGAGAGTCACAGAATCTGAAACAGGCTCCAGGCTGTGAGCTGTCAACATAGAATCTGAAGCAGGGCTTGAACTCACAAACTGTGAGATAATGACCTGAGCTGAAGTCAGACACTTAACTGACTGAGCCACCCAGGTGCCCTTGGGCACATGTATTTTATACAATAAAAGAGCCTGCCAAGTAATCAAAATGGCAGCAGTTCCATTGGTGGACAACCGATAGACCAAATGCTTTGGTAAAGGCTTGAGAGAAGATAAGATTAAACATGTTGTGCTACACCTTGAGGACTAAATTTTTTGGTCAAAATTTATCATTTTATCCTGTAATGAGATCATAAAGGAATCCTGCAGTAATTATATTGTTCAGTAACTATAAATGAACAATTCATTCTATTTATTTTTATTAGGTTAGTGTTCATTTTTATTTTTTTAAATTTTTTTGTCTTTATTTTATTTTGAGAGAGAGACAGAGTGCAAGTGGGGAAGGTGCAGAGAGAGACAGACAGACAGACAATCTGAAGCAGGCTCCGGGCTCTGAGTTGTCAACACAGAGCCTTATGTGGGGACCAAACCCAGGGACCGTGAGATCATGACCTGAGCTGAAGTAGGGTGATTAACTGTCTGAGCTATCCAGGCTGTTTATAGAATGCCTATTATATCCAATGTGGAGGGCTAGTTAACATTTGCTTGAAGGAATATAAAGATAGTAAGACTGTCCCTTTCTTGGGGAGCCTGTGGGCTAATGAGTAGAAGAGGAAACAGGTACCTACAATTTAAGGCAGAACTTGGTAGGCACTGTCAGAGAACTGCAAATAGGATACCATGGAGTTTTCAGGAGAATACGATTTCATCCTGTCACGCACTGGAACAGGAGTTTGGAGAAAGATGGACTTTGAAAAATATGTGTAATTTTGGCTAGAAATATGTGGAGGTTGTTAGATTTTTCAGGAGAAGGAAATGGTATGAAGGTGGGAAAGGGGAGGATGAATGTGGTGATCAGCAGGGAGCCTGCTGTCACCAGATTGCAGAGGTCAAAGAGAAAGACCAGGAGAAGTAAGTTTGACCAGGTGGACTGAAGCTTTGTGTGGTGGGGGGTCAGGGAGGAGGAGGGCGCAAGCTGTGCTTAGGCATCTAGCAAGGGCTGGGAGCAGGAGGATTGACAGGAGTATTTCCCATGTCTTTGCTCTGCCTAATATGTCCCCTTTCCCACCAGTTCTCTCTCCTTCCCTAGTCATTTCCTCTGTCCATCCTATCACACATCGTCTCTTCTCTCTTTCCCTGCCTCCTTCCCCTTACTCTTTCTCTTCTTATCCAGCTGTCAGAATCTGCTCTGAAGTCATCATGTCCTAGGAGCACTCTGAAACTCTACAGTTGGAATTAATCATTACTTCCTCTGTTCCCACAGTGATTGTCTTATCCCCTCATTGTAGCACTTACTGCATTCTGTCTTATATTACGGCTGTTTCCATCTTGATATCCCTTCCTTGGGCTCCAGGGGCTTCATATCCCAGTACTGTAGTAGAGTGGCTTGAATACAGATCACAATATGTTTGTTGAATGAATAAGGGATCTTTGTTTACAAACAGTTTTTATTTATATTATGTATAAAGAGCTAGATGCAGTAGAGAGCAAAGTGATGGAAATTCTAAAAGACTTTAATGATCAGATGAAGAAATAGCTTGGAGAAGCATGAAATATGTGCTCTGTCTCAGTTCAAGAAGATTGACCACAGTTTGGCTCTCCCAGCCCTCTGCTTGAGCAGAAGCCACAGCCCTTCTCCACAACCCAGCAGTGAGCCAAACCACAGCCTCATTGATCCAACTTTCCTAACCCACTTGTGCATGTGCTGCCTGTTACAAGATGGAGCAGATACAGTGAGGTGAGGACAAAAAACAGCACCTGAAAACAAGGGCAGTGGATTTTCCTCTGGTTTATTTAAAATATCTCTCCTTAATGAAAGCTCACCTTTAATGGATAAGCATTTTTAAAATGGCTTTTCAAACGCTAGTGGAGTTCTTAAAACTCCTGCATGAATCAAAATTGGACTTCAGATGCTTTGTACACAGCTGTGCTCATTACTGCACCTGCCACCCTTGAAGGATCTTAGATCACAAGCCAGAGTGATTGGATGATTTGCACGTTTTCTTTAAGCCCTTCAAGTCAGAACCTATTTGTTTACATTCACATCCTTTTTGTTGATACTGATTCCTGTATTCAGAAACCCAGTTCTTCATCAGTTCATTAGTAAAATGAGAAGATTGAAATAGAGAATCTCCAGGGTTGCTCTGTTGGCATTTACAAAAGAATCCATTATCATCCGACTGTAGGAATGAATTTTTGTCCAGGCATTTGATGCCTACAGAATCTTGAATGGCTTTCTGTTTGATGGTTTTCTGGTAGCCACTAGGTGGCAGTAAAAAAAAAATTCTTAACAATGAGAAGTGCTTGTCAGGTATTAAGTTTTCTTTAAAAGAGAGATTTGAAGGTCTAAAGTTTGAGGTGTCTGTTTGGAAGTTATGTAACCATAGCCAGGCCTCAGTATGCTGTGTCTTAGGATCTATGCTTATTTTATCCAGGAGCAAAACTCTCTTGGCCCTCCATAGCAGTTCGTATTAGGGAATTATGGGAAAAACAGACATAAGTTAAAGCATGTAATTTTGGTTTACAAAATATTTCTTAAGATAAAAAGTAAGCCATAGAGGGTCTAATGCTGAAGACCAATCAGATTTGCATTGTTATGATAAAAAAAAAAAACTATCCTAGCTGCCTCATGTAAAGTGGATATGGGGACATTCCTTTAAGTTTTGGCCATAGAGTAAGTACCCAGCTTTGGTAGTTGTAGAAACTTTGGAAATGCAGATATTTTAAAGAAGAAATTTTAAATCACTACTAGAAAAAAATCTGTTTTAACTATTGTTACATTTCTTCCTAACGTTTTTTTCCATACAAAATTAAAATCACATTGAACATACAGTTTGACCCCTTGCTTTTTAAATTAATGTTACATTGTCTTTTCCTGGGTTATTAAATATCTTTTTACAACATAATGCACACTGTTGGATAAACCATGAGGAATTCAGCCAGTCCAGTATTGTGTAGGGTACTTTGGTTGCTTCTAGTTTTTCACTGCTGTAAGTAATGCTGTTTAATGAACTTAAAACTTTCATTAATATATGTTCTTGGAAATCAAAAAACTGGGTAAAAGGATATGAATTTTAATGTTTTGGCTACATATCAAGTGACTTCCCAGAAAGTCTTTATCAAATTATGCTCCCAACAATGACAGAGTACCCACTCACCACATCCTTGCCAACACTGAGTATCGCAGTATGAGGTTTTTTGTTTGTTTGGTTTTATTTGTTAAACAAATCAAGAGGTAGGGTGGGGGAACTAATATTTATAGCATTTGATTTTTAAAAAATCAGTTTCTAACCATATCATTTTGGGAATTTAGGCCAGGACAGGTCTGCCAATTAAATTGTTATTTTTCCAAGACCTTAGGTGTTATAGTCAGCTTGCATAATACAGGCATTGTGAATACTATCTAGGGAACTGTTTATGGCTATTTTAACCATTACTCAGGAATTACAATTCCTGGTTACACCCTCTGAATCTATTGAGTGTCCTAGGTTTTTTGTTTGTTTTTGTTTTTTTGTTTTTTTGTTTTTTTTTTTAACTTTCATTGGCTCAACTACCAAAATAACTCCTGCACTTTTGGGAAGCCAGCCTCCATGCATTGGTACAAGGCTCAGAATGTGAGTGCTTCTGGGAGGCACTGGGTTTATAGGGGAAAGCCCTGGCATGTTTTCCTTAAGACCTGCAATCATAACTGATTTTTAATTGTTAGAGCCTTGAAATCAGTTTCCTTCTATTGTATATGTACTGAATTACTTTTTATACCAACTAGGTCTGTAGCACTTTGTGCTTTAACTTTTTAAGGGTCAGTCCTGTGAATTATAATGATAGTAGCCGCCTGTTTATAGGTGGCTTAATTGAAACTTGCTTAATTGAATTTTATTAAAAACTTGATTTATGGGATTTTAAGTGAGATGCCATACTTAGAGAACTTAGCACAATATTTCACACATGGAAAGCAGTCAGTAAATTTTAGTTGTCTTAATTGTTAGAATTCCCTCAAGAAGTAACATTTAACCAGATCTGGAAGAATCCTCATGGCTAAGGGACTAGGACATTGTAAAGTCCTGAGGGGCCACAGAGTCTACAGCCCTATAGCTTCAAAGAAGCCAGTGAGGGAGAGTCAGCCTTTGGTGTTTTTAATGCTTAAGTGTGATGGTGGGTGGAATTTATTATATTATTTTTACTTCCCTAGATTCTTAGTCCTATCAAAGTATATGTGTAAGGACTCACAAATTTAGATGCACAAACACAAGTTTATTTTATCTTGTAATGTGTACTTACAGAATGCAGTATAGGACTTAAGAAAAAATAAAATTACTGTTTCCCTGTGGATATACTAAAATCCATTGAGTTATATAGTATATGAATTATGTCTCAATAAAGCTGTTGCTAAAAAATAAATGTTTCCAAATATAACACTTTTTAAAAAGCAAATATTGTTTTCCTGATTATAAACTATAGTATTTCCTGTAGTACACATACACATATAGGAAACTGGAAAACATACTAAAGTAGAAAGAAGGAAAAATATAGGGGCACCTGGGTGGCTCAGTCGGTTGAGTGTCAGAATCTTGGTTTCGGCTCAGGCTGTGATCCCAAGGTTGTGGGATCAAGCCTTGCGTTGGGCTCTGTGATGAGCATGGAGCCCGCTTGAGATTCTCTCCCTCTCTCCTTCTGCACCTCTACGCACTTGCACTCTCTCCCTCTCTTAAAGAGGGAGGAGAAAGAAAGAAAAATATATATACCCATAACAGCACCACCACAGAGACCATTAATATTTGGTGATAGTTTCTTCCATTATTTTTTTATTTCCATGTATGGTATGGATTATTTTTAGGTTGATGAGATTGTTTCTGTATATTAAAATTTCCATCTTCCTTTCTTCATTTAAAATTATAGCTATTTAAAATACTCTCATATATTCTTTATAAACATTTTAATGGTTTACAGTGAGCCACTATATGAGGGTTTGATAAATTAATCAGTCTCTGCTGTTAGACATTTTTCACTATGAGAAAGAACATTGTAATGAACGTCTTTGAGTATAATCCCCCTCATCATACTTGGGTTTATTTCCTTATATGTGTGCCAGATACATTAAAACTTCTGAATGCTTTTAAAAACCCTTAATATATATTTTCAAGTTGCGCTCTATAAGGCAGACCTCTATTAACCTATAAGGCGCCTTTGTTCAGGTTATAAACCTCTGGGCAGACACAGCCCTGGCAGTCTAAGCTTGGGGTGGATTATGGACTGTGTTATACCCACTCACACTCTCTGGGGGTGCCTCAGTGTGGTTCACAGCAGCAGGACATATGGATACCCATTTATATTTTAATAGCTCACACGAGTCCTTGTTTCAAAGTACCCAGATTAGCATTTGGTATTTAGGTCTATAAATCTTTAATTCATTAAGTGAAAAATGGTATGTTGATGTTTAAATATTCCCTTTGAGTTTATCAGGGTGAGCAGTTTATCCGTGTGTTTCTTGCACATTTGTATTTTCTTTTATGAATTATCCGTTGATACTCATTTTGTATGTTCTTAGTATTTGTCGTATGATATTTTACACAATAATTTGACTCCTTATGGTCATGCTGTTATTTGTCAATATTCTTCCTAGTTTTTGCTTATATTATTTTCTGGAAACACAAGATTTTATTTCTGTTTAGAACAACCAATGATTTGCTCTCTTGATTTTCAGTTTACAAAGTTCTATTCCATCTAGACACACCTGAAAAGTACTTACGTTCTTCTTGTTTATTTTTCTATTAATTTTACTATATATTTTTTATATATTTTATTTAAATATTTTATAATTTATAATTTTATTTATTTTTGAGAGAGAGAGAGAGAGACAGAGCATGAGCTGGGGAAGGGCAGAGAAAGTGGAAGACAGAATCTGAAGCAGGGTCCAGGCTCTGAGCTGTCAGCACAAAGCCTGATAAAGGGCTCAAATTCACAAACTGTGAGATCATGACCTAAGCCGAGGTTGGACGCTTAACCAGCTGAGCCACCCATACACCCCTTATTTCATTTTTACATTGATCTCTTTAATTCACATCAAGTTCAGGTATATTTTGATGAATGACATAAGGTACAAATCTAATTTTTTCAAATAGTGTTCCCATAGCACCATTTATTAATGCATAATCTTTCCCTAGTAATTTGTGGTGTGTTCATTGTCATGTGTTAAATTATTATATCTACTTTGATAAAAATATTTTGCTGAGTTAAAAACAATAAAGATCACATTCTTAATATGGTTAAAGCATTGTTCATTCATTATATATTTTTGCTTCACTGTTAACATTTGTTTAAAATGATCTATTTTGGGCGGCCTGAGTGGCTCAGTTGATTGAGCATCCAACTCTTGAATTCAGCTCAGGTTATACCCGTGTTGGGCCCTGTGCTGAGCCTGGAGCCTGCTTGAGATTTATTCTCTCTCTCTCTCTCTCTCTCTCTCTCTGTCTTCCAACCCCGCGCTCACACTTCTACCCCATTTGTACACTCTCTCTTGCTGTCTCTCTAAAAACAAAAATAAAATAATAAAATTAAATTAATGTGATAATTTTAAGGCCAACTTATTATACTTTGAATCCACATGAACTGGGTATTTGGACAAATTAAGATTACTCCTTTCATAGAGATCACCGCATTTACAAAGGACATGGATTCTAGGCATTACATATAATAGGCACTTGTCACTTGCACTCACTTTTAATAACTTTTTTTGTTTATGTTTTTAAGGGCTTGTTATCTCATATGCTTTCAGCATTCAGATTTGATACAAAAGAACTGGGTCTTTTTACTCAAGGTCTTGGATATGCACCTGCAGATTACTATCCTGGTTTACTTAAAAATGTGAGTATTTTTAATGTATTAGTATTGAAATTTTTGTTGCCTAGTGTACCATCGGCAAAAAGGGTAAATGGAAATATTTCACTCTTCTAGGAGAGATGTTTAACGTTTCTCTGTTTATCTCTTCTTACCTTGGGTGGACTTATAGCCATATAAGGAAGAAATGTGAAGCAGGAGATTATGAGAAAAACGAGGGAAACCAGGAGAGGTTATTCTAAATCAGCCAACCCCTTTTGTCTCTTAACAGATGTCATTTATTCTCTCAAAGATTTTTGGAAGAAGAGATTTCCTTAACCAATATAAACACACACTTTTACTGTTGGACAAATATTTTGTTTAAAATTCCTGATAGAAATTTTATGTTAAGGCAGAAAATTTAATAAATAACAATGTTGTAAATAGTGTTATATATTCCTATCTTAGTATTAAAGCTATGTTTTCTTCTGCCTTGAATTTTAGCCAAATTCAAGGATTTTTAATTTATGATATTAACATAGCTCTTCAAAATAATGTTTGCTGGTTTGTTTTTCTAAATAATGTTTGTTAACTACTCTGGCCTTTAGGAAACTTTATACATAAGTAGAATTTTTAAAAGATAAAGTACTAAAATTAGGAAAGAAAAAAATTAACTAACTTTAATGTGGTTTTATTTTTAACAGGTTTGGTTTTCTTAGGAAATTAATGATCTATTGTTCATTTGCTTAAATTGGAGTGGAGAATAACAGACCTAAAAAATAAAATCCAAGTTAGTTGTAAATGTGACTTGGCACTGCTTTCTTTTCATTTTGACAAAGTAAAACAAGGAGAGGACGGGTAGGGGAGGGTAGAGAATCTCAACGGAAATATCACTCACACCAGGAAAAATAGAACTGATGTAATCCTGTTTTGCAGTATGAGTTAACCTGCAACTGATTTTGTTTTACAGATGGTTTTATCGTTAGTGTCTGAACTCCGAGAGAATCATCTTAATGGATTTAACACTCAAAGGCGGTAGGTGTTAAACTAAACATCCCCCTTCTCAAGTTTCAAAATGTATCAGTTTGGTTATAAGAGAAAAAATATTATAATTCTTAGGAAATTCATGTTCATAGTTACATTTATTCTGTATGGAGAGATTATTTATACATGGTAAATTTGTGAATTTAATGAAAATTTCTTTTTTAAATCAGTATTCTTTCAGCTTTTTAGGGCAGTAAATCATGCAATGTCCCTTGTGGCCCACTGAGTAAAAATCCCTACATGTACAGTAGGGAACACAAACAAAGGAAGGGCTCAGTTCAGAGAGCGTCTGTGTGTTTGTGTTATACATACACACACACAAATTGCATTTACAAGGCAACAGATATTTGATGTGCACATATGACTTATTTTAAGAAACATAATATTCCAAAATCTAGACTAAACAAATCAAAATAGATTCAGACAAATTAAAAGGCAACTAATCACATTACAATATGTTCTTCACTGTGTAAGAGAATTCAAAGTTATCTTCATTGGTGAGCATTTCAATTTTAACAAATGAGTAACTAAGAGAAGCTGGGAACAGGGGACCTTTGTCCCTTTCTTTTGTTTTTTAGTTTGTTTTCATAAAGCTATTGCCAATTAAAGCTGTATCAGAAATTGTCTTTGACTTCAGCCTATAGGATCCTTTGCATCTGAACTTTAAAGTAAATTATGAAACTCTTAGGCAAAAACACTGGAGAAAATCTTAATGACATTGGATTTGGCAGTGATTCTTTTGGATATGACCCCATAAGCAGAAGCAACCAAGAAAAAGTAGATAAATTAGACCTTATTAAAAGTAAGAATTTTTATGAATTATAGGATACTCTCAAGAAAGCAAAAAGCCTACTTTTTGAAAAAGTGGAAACTTTTTTCATTTATCCAATAAAGGATTAATATCCAGAGTATAGGAAGAGCTGAAACTGAACAACAACAAAAAGCTCAATTCTAAAATGGGCGACAGAGTTGTTTATTTTTTAAATTTTTTAAAAAATTTTTAATGTTTTATTTATTTCTGAGAGAGAGACAGCATGAGCAGGGGAGGGTCAGAGAGAGAGGGTCTGAAACAGGCTCCAGGCTCTGAGCTAGCTGTCAGCACAGAGCCCGACGCGGGGCTCAAACCCACAAACCATGAGATCATGACCTGAGCTGCAGTCGGACACTTAACCGACTGAGCCACCCAGGTGCCTCCAGAGTTGTTTAAACATGTCTCCAAAGACGATACAGCTGGCCAATAAGCACATGAAATAATGTTCAACATAACTTATTATTAGGGAAATGTAAATCAAAGACATAATGGGTACCACATCAAATGTACCAGAGTGGTCTATAATTTTAAAAACAAACAAAACTGAAAAATAATAAATGTTGGCAAGTAGGTTAAAAATGTAGAGCCCTGTGCATTGTTGGTGGGAATGTAACAAACTATAGAAATGATTCCTGAAAGGATAGTCTTGCTGATGGTAATGTAAAATAATGTAGCCACTGTGTAAAAATTTGGTAGTTCCTCAAAAATTAAACATAGAATTATGATAAGACCCAACAGTTCCACTCTTAGGCATATATTCAAAAGAACTGAAAGCAGGAACTTGAACAGATATCTATCTGTACACCAGTGTTCATGGCACCATTATTCACAGTAGCCAAAAGGTGGGAACACTTCAAGTTCCCATCAACGAAACATGTAGTGGATACACAAAACAAGGTATATAAGTACAATAGAAAATATAGTTCAGCTATAAAAAGGAATAAAATTTTTATATATGCAAGAATATGGATGGACATTGAAAACATTATGCTTAGTGAAATAAGCCAGACACAGAAGGGCAAATATTGTATGATTCTATTTATATGAAGTACCTAGAAGAGGCAAACTCAATAGAGACAGAAAGCAGAAGAGAGGTTATCAGGGGCTAGAGGGAATGGGATTATTGTTTAATGGGTCTATAGTTTACATTAAGGATAATGAAAGGCTTTGGGTATAGATCATGGTGATGGGTACACAGCATGTGAATATATTTAGTGGCACTGAATGGTTACCAAATACAAATGATTAAAATGATAACAATTATGTATGTTTCACTACAATAAAATAATTAAGCAAGAAAAAAACCCAAACATGATACCAAGTATACCTCCCTCAAATGACTAAAATTGAGAACACTTATGTCAGTGTGTGTTGGAGAAGATGAGGAACCACTGGATCTCTCACCTGCTGTCTGTGAGAATGTGAAGCAGTATGACCACTTTGGTAAACAGCATAGCGATTATTATAAAGTTAACTATACACTTACCATCTGAACCACCAACTCCATTCTTGAGTATTTACTCACTACAAATGAAAACATAGGTAGTCACAAATATTTTTATTCAAATATTTCTTTAAAAATTTTTTTTTAATGTTTGTTTATTTTTGAGAGAGAGACAGAATGTGAGCAGGGGAGGGGCAGAGAGAGAGGGAGACACAGAATCCTAAGCAGGCTGTCAGCACAGACTCTGACATGGGGCTTGTACCCATTAATGGTGAGATCATAACCTTAGCTGAAGCCAGATACTTAACTGACTGAGCCACCCAAGCACCCCTGTATACAAATATCTCTATACAAATATTCATACAAACATTAATTTTCTAATAGTTCTAAATAAGAAATGATCCAAAGGTCCACCTTAACTGGATAGATAAACAAATAAGTATTGCCTGTTACCACAATTTAAAAAATGAAAAGACAAGTCATAAACTTCGAGAAAATAATTTCAAATTAAACATATTATAAAGGGCTCTTATCGGAATATATAAAGAACTCAGTAATAAGACAGATAACCCAGTTTAAAAAAATAGGCAAAAGACTGGAATACATGTCATCAAAAAACATATACAAGTGACTAATAAGCATGTGAATACTTGTATACAGATATTCATATTATTATTCATAATAAATAAAAAGTGGAAGCAACCCAGATACCCATCAACTCATGAATGGATAAACAAAATATGTTATGTCTACACGGTATAATACTATTCCTCAGTAAGAAAGGAACAGTCTACTGATTCATGTTGCAACATGTGTGAACCTCAAAAACATTATGCTTAGTGAAAGAAGCCAGTCAAAAAACACCATATATTAAATTATTCCATTTTTATAAAATGTCCAGAATAGGCAAATCTATAGAGACAGAGTAGATTAGTTGTTGCCTAGGGCTAAAGATAGGAACAGGGATTTACTGCAGATGAGCATGAAAGATCTTGAAGTGATGGAAATGTACTAAAAGTGGATCATTAGTGGTAATGGTTGTCCAAGTCAGTGATTTATTAAAAACCTTTGAATTGTACCTTTCAGATAGGTACATTTTGTGGTATATAAATTATACCTAAAAATGTAATAAGAAGAATCCCAAGAGGGACATAGAAAGCATTTACAATCATTTATTTACATGTCAGGTGGAGACTTTGATTTTACCTTGAGATGAATGTTGAATAATAGAATTAGAAATTTACTAAGAGGGGCACCTAGGTGGCTCCGTCAGCTAAGCATCTGACTTCGGCTCAGATCATGATCTCATACGTGGGTTTGAGCCCCATGTTAGACTCTTTGCTGACAACTCTAAGCCTGGAGCCTGCTTTAGATTCTATGTCTTCCTCTCTCTCTTCCCCTCCCCTGCTTGTGATCTCTCTCTCTCTCTCAAACATAAAATAAACATTTAAAAAATAATTTAAAAATTTAATTAAAAAAAAAGAAATTTAGTAAGAGACTTAAAACATCAGTAGGAGGCAATGTGTATGTACACTCTACATCATCCTCCCAAAATATGTCAAGTTGACATTTTTTTTAAAACTTAACTGAGAATAAACAAAATAAAAACACTGTTAACAAGCAGAAAACATCAACCACAGAATTGGAAGATATTTGCAACCTGTAAAACAGATAAAGGATTAGTACACGAAGTATAGCAATCCTCCTGCAAATCAATTATAAAGAGGAAAGCACTCTAGTATAGAACTAGACAAGAGGGGCACCTGGGTGGCTCAGTCGGTAAGCATCTGACTTTGGCTCAGGTCATGATGTCATAGTTTGTGAGTTCAAGCCCCTCATCTGGTTTCCTGACAGTTCAGAGCTTGGAGCCTGCTTTGGATTCTGTGTGTCTCTCTCTCTGTCCCTCCCCCCCCCCCCACTCTCCATTTCTCTCTCTCAAAAATAAATACACATAAATTTTTTTAAAGAAATGGACAAGAAATATAAGGAAGTTATTACCAAAAGAGGAAAACTGAACAAATAACAAACATTTTAAAAATTCAAGAGTAATGTCAGCAAGATAGTAGAATAGGAAGTCCCAGTCCTTGTTTCCCTATAGAAATAGTGACTCAACAATAGTTTATGCTCCAAAGAGCCTTTATTTTGGAACTCCAGAAACCAGTTAAGAAGTTATAATACTCCAGACAAGCTCAAAGTCAAAAAAGGCCATATTGAGGGGTACCTGAGTGACTCAGTAAGTTAAGTGTCTGACTTTGGTTCAGGTCATGATTTCACAGTTCGTGGTTTCGAGCCCCGTATTGGGCTCTGTGCTGACAGCTCAGATTCTGGAGCCTGCTTTGGATTCTGTGTCTCCCTGTCTCTCTCTGCCCCACCCCTGCCTGTGCTCTGTCTCTTTCTGTCTCTCAAAAATGAATAAACATTTTTTTTAATGGGTAGAAAGCCATTTTATACCAACCATAGTAGCCCTTCCCCTAAGCCAGCTTAGCTTGGTAGAATTGGGAGGAAAATTCTAGCTTGCAGCTTGTCCCTTGACAGAGAAAGAAAAGAATGGAATATGTTCAATGTTCTTGCTTTTGGTGGCTGCCTGAGGGACTGGTATCTCACTTGCCTGACTCTGACCACTGGTGGGGAACCAACATACCTTCAGTACTTGGAGAGCATGGAACCTTAGCGAGCCCTCAGGTGCTTTCTGCAGCACCAGAGAACTGGCAGTGCTACAGGTGCAGGTTGGCATAGGGAGAAAACACCCAACTCACACCTTCTGTCTACGTGGGTTGGGGGATGAGAAAAAAGAGTCGAATGTGTATCTAATGTTACAGCTTCTGAAGGGACTACCCAAGGATTGGTTTTTGTCTCCCCTGACTGAAGCAGTAACAGAACCAGCACACTTAGAAGGTCAGAGGGGCTACAGAGAACAAAAACTTAGTGGCTTTTAACACCAGATAACCTGCAGTACCACAGACAAACACCAGAGGGAGGAAGAGATTGCAAACTCCTCAAAAACTGGCAAGCTCTCTGGGAAATTATGTAAACAAGCCCAGAGAAGACACATCCCCAGAAAAGATTCAAAGGACCCCAGATTCCCTCACCAGGTTGATTAATGAAAATTCTCCTGTACAAAGCCAGTCCGTAAACTCTGGAAGAAGTGGCTTTCTTCAGTTGCACAAAACACAACAAAAAATAAGGCACACAAAGAAACAGGAAAACATGGCCCAAAGGAACAAAATTAATTTGCACAAACCTCCCTGAAAGAAATGGAAAGCTATGAACAAACCACCTGACAGTTAAAAATAATCATTGTAAAGGAGCTCAATCACTGCAATAGAATACAGATAAACAACTAAAATGAAATCAGAAAAATGCATAAACAAAATTAGATTACCAACAAATACAAATTATAAAACACAACCAAACAGATATTCTGCAGCTGAAAAAAAAATAACTGAATTGAAAAATTGACTAGAGAGATTCAACAGTAGACTTAATTAAGCAGTTAACTTGAAGACATGTACCTTGAAATTATCAAATCAAGGAATAAAAAGAAAAAAGAATGAAGAAATGTTAATTAAGCCATAGAGCTTATGGAACATCATTAAGTGGACCAACTGTATGCATTGTGGGAGTCACAGAAGAAGTGTGAGAGGAAAAGGCAGAGAGCTATCAAATCTAAGAAGGAATTAGACCTCCAAATTCAAGAAGCTCAAAGAACACTCAAAAAAATAAACCCAAAAAGACCCACAGCAAGTTATGTTGTAATTAAACTGTCAAGAGAGAGAATGTTGACAGTAGCAAGAAAAAGCAGAATAGACCAGGAATGTAACACACACAAGGAAGCTCAACATTGTCAGTGGATTAGTTAGCAGAAACATTAAGTCCAGAATGGAGTGAGATGACATGAACAAAAACCTACTAAAACAAAGACCTGCCAGCCAAGATTATTATATGATGCAAAGTGTTCTTCAAAAATAAAGGAGAGGGATGCTTGGGTGTCTCAGTCAGCTAAAGTGTCCAGCTCTTGATTTCGGCTCATGTCAAGATCTCACAGTTCATGAAATGGAGCCCTACATGGGGCTTTGCGCTGATAGTGCAGAGCCTGCTTGGGATTCTGTCTCTCCCTCTTACTCTGCCCTTCCCACGCTCACATGTGCACACTCTCTCAAAATAAATAAACTTTAGGGGCGCCTGGGTGGCTTAGTCAGTTAAGCGTCCGACTTTCGCTTAGGTCATGATCTCGCGGTTCGTGGGTTCGAGCCCCACGTCGCGCTCTGTGCTGACTGTCAGCTCAGAGCCTGGAGCCTGTTTCAGTCTGTGACTCCCTGTCTCTCTGACCCTCCCCTGCTCACGCTGTCTCTCTCTCTCTCTCTCCTAGAAATAAATAAAACATTAAAAAAATTTTAAATAAATAAATAAACTTTAAAAAAGAAAACTTAAAAAGAAAAGAAATAAAGGAGAAATTATGACTTTCCCAGATAAACAAAAGCTGAAGGAGTTTATTACCACTAGACCAGCCTTACAATAATTGTGAAAGGGAGTTTTTCAAGTTGAAACAAAAGGACTCTAGACAGTAACAAAAGAGCATCCTGAAATGTAAAACTCTGGTAAAGGTAGGGGCATCTGGGTGGCTCAGTCTGTTAAGTGTCCAACTCTTGATTTCGGTGTAGGTCACGATCTCATGGTTCATAAGTTTGAGCCCTGTGTCAGACTCCACACTATGAGTGCAGAGCCTGCTTGGGATTCTCTCTCTCTCCCTCTCTCTTCCCCTCCACTGCTCATGCTCTCTCTCTCTCAAAATAAATAAATAAAAAGAAAAGCCTCTGGTAAAGGTAAACATATACACAAATACAAAATCCTATAATACTCTAATGGTGGCACATAAATTTTAAATCTGGTATAAAACTTAAAGAACTAAAACATAAGGACTATAACCATAAAACTCTGTTAATGGGTACAAGACAAAGAGATCTAACTTATGACATAAAAACATAAAGTATGGGGAGGAGAGAGAAAGCAGTAAAGTTTTTGTATGCAACTGAAGTTATTATCAGTTTAAAATAGATTGTTATAACTATAAGATGTTTTATGTAATCTCCATGGTAGCAACAAAGAAAATACATATAGAAATTGCACAAAGGAAAATGAGAAGGGAATCAAAGCATATCACTAGCCCCCCCCCCCATCAGTAAAATGCAAAAGAAGGCAGCAAGAGAGAAGGAACAAAATAGAAAATAATGAAATGGCAAAAGTGAGTCCTTCTCTATCAGCAATTACTTTAAATGTAAATGGATTAACTCTCCAATGGAAAGATGTAGAATGGCTGAAAGGATTTAAAAAATGAGGTCCAACTATAAGGTGCTTCTTTAAGAGACTCTTTTTAGATGAAAGGAAGGTGAAAGGATGGAAAAAGAAAGCCTGTGTAAATGTTAACCTCAAAAGAACAGAGGTAGCTATACTTCTATTAGACAGAATATATGTTAAGTCAAAAACTGTCATAAGAGACAAAGACTTTGTATAATGGTAAACAGATCATTTCACCAGGAAGATATAATAGTTATAAATGTCTGTGCACCTAACAGTAGAACGTCAAAATATATGAAGCAAACATTCATAAGATTGAAGGGAGAAATGGAAAGTAACACAATAATCATAGGAGATTTTAATATCCCACTCTTGATAATGTATAGATCAACCAGACCAAAGATCAATAAGAAAACAGAGGATTTAAAAAACATAGAACTGACCTTACAGATACATACAGAACATTCTAGACAATAACAACAAAATATATTCTTCTCAAGCACACAGAATATTCTCCAAGCTAGATCACATGTAGACCACAGAACAAGTCCTAACAAATGTAAGGTTGAAATTATACTGAGTATCTTTTCTAAGCACAAAGATGTGATATTAGAAACCATTTAATAAGAAAAGTGGCAGGGCACCTGGGTGGCTCAGTCGGTAGAGTGTCCAACTTTGGCACAGGTCATGACCTCACAGTTCATGGGTTTGAGCCCCTCATCAGGCTCTGTGCTAAAGGCTAAGAGCCTGGAACCAGCTTCAAATTATGTGTCTTCCTCCCTCTTTGCCCCTCCCAGCTCTCGCTCTATCTCCCTCTGTCTCTGTCACTCAAAAGTGAATAAGTATTTAGAAAAATTTGAAAAAACTAAGAGGAAGAGTGGAAATTCACAAATATGTGCAAATTATATAGCACACTTTTGAACAACCAATGAGCCAAAGAAGAAGTCACAAAGGCAATTAGAAAATGTGCTCAAGACAGGGGCGCTTTGGTGGCTCAGTTGGTTAAATGCCCGACTTCGACTCAGGTCATGATCCCACGGTTCGTGGGTTCAAGCCCCGTGTCGGGCTCTGTGCTGACAGGTAGCTCAGAGCCTGGAGCCTGTTTCAGATTCTGTGTCTCCCTCTCTCTCTCTGACCCTCCCCTGCTCGCTCACTCTCTCTCTCTCAGAAATAAATAAAACATTAAAAAAAAGAAAGAAAATGTGTTCTATACAAATGAAAACACAGTATACCAAAATGTATAAGATGAAGGAAGAGAAAAGCAGTGCTAAGAGGAAAGTATATAGCAGTAAACATCTTGTTTAAAAAAAGATTTTGGAGCACCTGGGTGGCTCAGTCAGTTATGTGCCAACTTTGGCTCAGGTCCTGATCTCATGGTTGGTGAATTCAAGCCCCGCATCAGGATCTGTGCTGACAGCTCAGAGGCCTGGAGCCTGCTTTGGATTCTGTGCTTCTCTCTCTCTCCGCCTCTCCCCTTCCTCGCTTGCTCACTCTCTCTCTCAAAAATAAATAAACTTAAGATCTTAGAGCATCTGGGTGGCTCAGTTAGTTAAGCACCTGACTTTGGCTCAGGTCATGATCTCAGCGTTTGTGAATTTAAGCCCTGTATCGGGAGGCTTCGGTTACTCTATCTCCCTCTCTCTCTCTCCCTCTCTCTCTGTCCCTCCCCTACTTATGTGTGCTCTCTCTCTCTATATCTCAAAAATAAACATTTAAAAAAATAAAAGAAGATCTCAAATCAACAACCTAACTTTATACTTCCAAGGAATTAGAAAAAGAAAAATAAACCCACAGAAAGCAAAAACAATGAAATAATAAAGATTACAGGAGAAATAAAGAGAGAATAGAAAAAAAAGAAAGAATTTGATTTTTTAAAAGATCAAGAAAATTGTCAAACCCTTAACTAGACTAAGAAAATCAACAAGAAGACTCAAATAACAAATACCAGAAATGAAAGAGAAGGCCTTAAAACTGATTGCAGAAAAATAAAAAGAATAAGAGACTATTATGAACAATTATATTGCAACAAGTAGGATAACCTAGAAGAAATGGATAAATTTTTTATAAACATACAGGCTACCAAGAGTGAATCATAAATTTAAAAATCTGAACAGATCTACAGCAGGAAGGAAATTGAATCAGTAATCAAACTTCCCAACAAGGAAAAGCCCAGAACCAGATGGTTTCACTAGAGAATTCTACCAAATATTTAAAGAATTAACACCAGTCTTTCTGAAACTCTTTAAAGAAATTGAAGAGGAGGGAACACTTCAAAACTCATTTTATGAGGCCAGCATCCCCCTGATACCAAAATCAGATAAATATACTACAAGGAAAAAAACCTGTAAGCCAATATTCCTAATGAATATTGATGTGTAAAAATCCTCCACAATATACAAGCCAACCAAACTCAACAGTACATTCAAAAGATTATGCAACATGGTCAGGTGGGATTTATTCCTAGCATGCAAAGATGGTTCAACATTCAAAAACCAATTGGTATAATATACCATATTAACAGAATGATGGACAAAAACCACATGATAATTTCAATTAAAGCAGAAAAAAACTATTTGATAAAACTCAACATCCTTTGATGATAAGAACATTCAGTAGAGTAGGAA
This sequence comes from Hyaena hyaena, assembly GCF_003009895.1. Taxonomy (NCBI): domain Eukaryota; kingdom Metazoa; phylum Chordata; class Mammalia; order Carnivora; family Hyaenidae; genus Hyaena; species Hyaena hyaena. Next base: position 1,803,647 of record NW_024080896.1, read on the forward strand.
TATAAGGAACATACTTCAACAAAATAAAGACAATATGTGAAAAGCCCACAACTAACATCATACTCCATGTTGAAAGACTGAATTTTTTTCCTTCTAAAATCAGGAACAAAGCAAGGATACCTCTCTCACCACTTCTCTTTAACACAGTACTGGAAGTATTAGAGCAATTAGGTAAGACAAAGAAACAAAAGGCATCCAAATTTTAAAGGACAGCTTATTCTGCTTGTAAATGACATGATGTTATATGCAGAAGACCCTAAAGATTCCACAGAACAACTGTTAAAACTAATAATTCAGTAAAGTAACAGGATACAAAATAAATACTCAGATATCAATTGTGTTTTATACACTAACAGTGAGCAGTTCTACAAAGATATTTTTTATAAAGCCCATTTCCAATAGTATCAAAAACAATAAAATGTTGAGGAATAAACTTAATCAAGGAAGTGAAAGACTTATATACTGGAAGCTAAAAAACATTGCTGAAAGAAATTAAACATGACACAAATACATAAAAAGCATTCAGTGTTGAAGGACTAGAAGACTTAATATTGTTAAAATGTCCAAACAGCCCATAGAAGCAGTGCAGTTTTATTAAAATCCAAATGGTATTTTTCTTTTGCAAAAATAGATTTTTTTAAAAAGTCTTAAAATTCATATAGAATCTCAGAAGACCCCAAATAGTCAACAACTTTGAGAAGAAAAACAAAACTGGTGGCCTCACCCTTCCTGATTTCAAAACATATTGCAAAAGGTAGTCATTAAGCCACTTTGGTACTTGTATAAAGCCAGACACAAAGACCCACCGAATAGAAGAGCAAGGAAGTGGCAAAAAGATACCCATAATGTCATTACTTACATAAAGTTTTAAAGCACTCAAAACAGTACACACATATGAAATAAAAGTGTTAAAACTAGACAGAAAGGGGGTCCCTGGGTGGCTCAGTTGGTTGAGTGTCTGACTCTTGATTTAAGCTCAGGTCATGATCTCATGGTTCCTGAGATCAAGCCCCACGTTAGGCTCTGAACCTGCTCAGTTCAGAGTCTCCTGGAGATTCTCATTTTCTCTCTCTCTAACTAAACATTTTTATTTCTTAAAAACATCAACTAGAAATATAAGTAAAATGTTAGCATTGTAAAATCATGGCAATGAGTGCACAGTTGATGTTACAATAATTCCCTGTGTTCTTCTATACATCATAATTTTCATTTTTAAAAAATGAAAATATAGTGTTAGCTAGCAAAATACTGAAAATTAAAAGATCATATTCATAATAAAGGAATAATTTCCTGCCACAAGGTCGTTCCAAAATGGCAGTTGTAGTTCATGAAAAAACAATCATTTTTAATCACCTTAGAGTGCTTGCTTAATATTTATCCCTCTCTGCACTCTGCAGTATTTTTCCCCTCTATTTATGTCTTTCTGCACTGTACCCATTATTTGACTAGACTGACCTTTCATATTCTCTCTTCAGAATGTGTACTTTTCATTTTCTCACCCTCGGGACAGAAGAGAACAGCAGTTCAGAAAGGCATCTAAACTCCACTGACCACAATTAGGAAAGCCTGCTGGAAACTATTAGCTAATACTGTCTTTACATCTCAGAAATTTCCATTTGTGCCAGATTGGGTCATTTTGTGGGGCAGGTTCATTCCCAAGTTTATGATGGTTTCTTCAGTTAGGATGGGGGGGGTTACATTTTTTCTTTTTTTTTCTTTTTTTCTTACAAATAGTTTATTGCCAAGTTGGTTTCCATATAACACCCAGTGCTCATCCCCACAAGTGCCCTCCTCCATGCCCATCCCCCCACCCCCCCACACCCATCAGTCCTCAGTTTGTTCTCAGCATTCAAGAGTCTCTCATGGTTTGCCTCTCTCCCTTTCCCCCACCATTTCCCGCTTTCTTCTCCCCCATGGTCCTCTGTTAAGTTCCTCCTAATCCTCCTATACGTGCAAACATATGATATTTGTCCTTCTCTGCCTGACTTATTTCACTAAGCATAACACCCTCCAGGTCCATCCATGTTGCTACACATGGCCAGATTTCATTGTTTCTCATTGCCATGTAGTCCCATGGTATAGATAAACCACATCTTCTTGATCCATTCGTCCATTGATGGACACTTAGGCTCTTTCCATGTTTTGGCTATTGTTGAGAGTGCTGCTATGAACATTGGGGTACATGTGCTTCTATGCATCAGCATTTCTGTATCCCTTGGGTAAATTCCTAGCAGTGTGTTTTTAAAAAAAATAATATGCACCTATTCCCTGGTGCAGAGCTGTTTTCCAAAGGATGGCAGTAGCACCATGAATAAAATGGTGATTGATTTGGTTAGCAGTTTAAAAACATTTTTAGTCAAAGCAAATCATTGATGTAATTAGTAAAACTCTTAACTGAATTTACCAAGAATATGAGATGCATATGCTAGTAGAATGTCCTCTGGACACTGACACATATGATACATTCCTAATTTGCCCTTTTGAATGATGTTTACTATGGAGTCTTAATTTTTAGAATTCAACAAGAAATTTTTTGCAGGTATTTTTTTTCAATGTGTTGAGTTTTTATAGAAATACAATCTCTTCAATTGAGTTCATTTATACTTATCAGAAGATTGAATTTAAAAAGCAGTTTGATGCTCAACATTCTTTTTGAGTCTCTTTATGAGCTCTTAAAGTTCTACTTTTAAGACCTCAAACCAGGAAGTTCTGTTCTCCATCCATAAAAGAACCTGGATCCCTTAAAGCTTATGTGAGACTCAGAACTCCACATCTATGGCTCTCTAGTGAATTATAAATCCAACCAAGTGTGTTCTCTTGTCTCGAATAGAAACTGATTTCATGAAATCAGGTAGTGAAATGGCATCATGATAACACTTAAAAGAGCTGCCAAACATGCTGGAGCCATTATATTTGTTGCTGTCATAAGTTATAATAATAACAAAAATATGCATCATAACAGTAAAAATTTACTATATATACCTGAAGTTATCTATATAATTCTAAGATTTAAAAATCAAAAAAAGTTGAATAAGAATATAGCATAGTGGGCAAACTGCTTTCTGGTACACTTGAATGCAGATATTCTCATTATTTATGAAACTTGAATTTTATCATTACTTTCCTTCCACCAGGAAGACCTGAAATGTTCAAGTCGCCAAGGACCTCTCAAACTTAAACACCATATAAACAATGCGATTCTGTTTTTCTCTGTGTTTTTAATAGAGGGCATCTGTACATTTTTTTTTCACTCTTTGCTACTTGAATGTTTAAAGTTCATTTCAAAAGACTCAAAGGACTTGTAGAAAATATAGAAACTAATCTCACAACTTTGATGCATAAAATGTAAAAGGAACAAAAAATAGGAAAATCTGTTTGGTTTCCTTTTGCATTCTTTTTAGAGGCCTGATAAATGGTCTTGTCATAGCATTTTAAATAGAATTTCACTTGCCACCAACTAAAATCAACAATTCAGTGACAGAATGTTTAAATTCTCTCCTGTTCTTTGCTATAAACCGTCTAGAAGGAATGACAATCTGGACTTTCTGAGCATCATCAGTTTATCTTGTAGTTCTACGGTTTGCTGCAGATGGTTTGGAAACTTCAACATAGCCACATGAGAATGATGTTTCTAGCATTATATGATTACTGGTGAGCCCTCTGCAGTTGAATTCTTGTGCAAAAATCATTTGGAAGTGCTACTCTGGCAATTAATCAAGACATAATGCTTAGAGTAATCCAGTCTGGAAAGTGTTGCATAACTCTAGTTGAAGTTGGATTCTTCACACTCTGGCAAGCTCAAGACCAAAAGAGAGAGCCATAAAGGCTGTGAGCACTTTGAAGCTCTTCAGTACATTATCAGTTGACCTGCCTGCATTTGGGTAGGTCAACTGAAGAGCTACTGAAATTTATATTAGACTTTAGGTTCTTTTTAAGTAGGCTTCACACTCAGCATGGATCGTAATGCGGGGCTTGAACTCATGACCCTGACATCAAAACCTGAACTGAGATCCAGAGTCGGATGCTTAACCAACTAAGCCACCAAGGCATCCCAAGGGATTTTAGAATTTTTTACGAAATTCTCTTGGACCTTTTCAGCCTGATTGGGAGACACAGTCTGTGGCCCATAAACTTCAGTGCTTGATAAATGCCCTTCTTGCCAGGGTTGTCTTTTCCACAAACCTAGTAGCCACTGATAGTCTCTGAGCCTTCTCTTCTAAGGTCATGAGAGGATGGTAGGAAATTTAAGATGTAAGAGAAAAGTTGCACTTAACAGGTCTTCCAGAGAGGATTGCTAAAGGGCAAGATCACTACCCCCTTGCTTCACTTCAGAGTTCTAAATTTATTGAGTACATGTTAACTATTTTTCCATTTCTCAAATATCCATCAGGCCCTTATTACTCTATGCAAAATATACATGAAAAACATTCCACATTACATACATACACACAACAATCTCCCCTTCTCTTATCCCACCCAGTACGTTCATAAATTCCAAAGCTTTAAGGTATTTACAACTCAAGATAAATATGTCTTTTCATTAAACTTAGGTGATGGACTCAAAAACAGATTAATTATTTATAAATCTAAAACCACCTTGGTCGTGGGTTAGAGAAAGATGGTAGAGCATAGTGGAAGGTACCTGTTGTTGAAGAGACCTCAGTCATTTAAGGAAAATGGTAAAGAACAAGAATTGTAGAAGAGATGATTATTTGAGGAGAAAAGACAAACTGTTCATATATAAGAAATCATTAGTGCAGTTTGACAAAAATTTTATCTCTTAGAATTTTATTGTTGATTATCAAGAAAATATAACTAAACTAAAAATTTATAAGAATTAACTAACAAAAAATAAATCTTAAATATAGTTCTATCATGTCTCTTAAAGTATTCAGATTGTTACTAGAGATTGATAATCATCTAGTTTTGGGGACTGCTACTGAAGAAGTAGTGTGGAGCAGTATTTCTCAAATTACAGTATGCATAAGAATCCCCTGATGTTAAGATGTTAAGGAACAGGTTTATAGGCCCCATTCACAGGGGTGCTGATGCTGCTGATTCTGAGGACCATATTTTGAGTAGCTCTTATGTAGAGAACTTGGCCAGATCCTGAACAATTAAAGTGGAAGAGCATAAGATGAAAATGTAATAGACAAAATCAAGTGATGAACTAAACTCATGCATGGCCTGGCATTCACTTTATCCTCCCAACACTTAGAAATGATGGAGAAATTTTAACAAATATATAATACTAATAAACAAAGAAGCATTTGATGACCCACACATTATAAGAAAGGCTCCAATTGCAGGTTGTGGGATATTTTTGAAGGAAAATATCACAGCCCAGAAAGCTTGCAAGCGAGGACTACTGCAAAAGATAAAGGTAACAGTGGAGTGGATTCATGGAGCAGAGGTACCTGGTAGCCAACAAGACAGACTGTTGCACTACAACAATTCACAGAAGCCAGCTAAGGGCTAGGCCCTCATGCACTCCTTATCTGTTGCCTTCAAATAAGAGACAACCAAACTGTCCTGTTTCCAGCAGGAAGGAGGGAGGAAGACATGGAGGAGGAGTGAGCATCAAATGACTCTTAATTCCCAGCTGTTCTGGGGATGCTGCAATGCCCAGAATGCATATTGGCATCCCCAACTGGGAATACATCCTGACCTTCCCCACAAGTCCCAGAGGGGGCTATGGTAAAAAGCATTCATGGAGAAGCTAGTGGGGAATCTCAAATTCCAGAGAGAGCAAACAAAAATCCCTAGATATTCACAGAAAACCAACACCATAAGAAAAGATGAACTAAATGCCACAAAACAGAAGATGCATTACCTAAGACAAGCAAGTGGTTTTAAAAAAGAGGGATGATAATTAATGTCCTAAGAATAATAAGAGAAACTGTCAAATCCTTGAAATAAAAATAAACTGGTTATGTTTTTAAAAGAGGGGATTCATAGAGAAAAAAAATGAGTAAGAGACTGAATAGAAAATACAGCTGAATAGCAAGTAATGTCTTCAAAGATTGAGCCAAATAGTTCTCCTAGGATAAAGTACAAAAGGACAGAGTAGTAGAGAGTAAGAAGGTAGGGGTTGGTTTTTGTTTTTGTGTTTGTTTTTCCTTTTTAATACAAGAGATGAGAAGGGGATGTCAGGGAAGATGATGGAGTAGGAAGTGCCAGGAATCCATCCTTTATGTAGACAAAAATTTTACTGACAGACTCTGTCTGATGTAACTGTTCTGGAACTCTGAAGTCTGTTTGAAGGCTTACAGCTTTCGGGGGAAGGCTTGGCCAGTAAATTGTTGTTCATCTCAGCTATTACCATGATAGAGACTACCTATTACCAATTCCCTAGACCAATGGCAGAGAGCTGTACCTGCATTTCTAGGCAGGCTTCTAGTAGCTGGGGTGGACAGTGCTTGAGTTTTGGTCTAGTATCAAAAGGTAATATGCACATAGGAAGCAGCCATTAAAATACTCCTGCCTTATGGAGCAGTTCAGTCAGCTACGTATCTGATTCTTGATTTCAGCTCAGGTCATGATCTCATGGTTTGTGAGTTTGAGCCACATTGGGCTCCAGGCTGAGAGTGTGGAGCCTGCTTGGAATTCATTCTCTCTCTCTCTCAATAAATAAACTTAAGAAAATTTTAAATTCTTGTAAATTAATCATGAGAGATTGGTCATGAAAAACTTAATAAAATGATTGGAAGATAAATTTGAACAGTTCTTTTAAAATCTAGAGTAAAAAAAATCAAGAGATGAAAAATAAGAAAGAAAATACAGCAAAGTTTCCAGGAAGTTCAATATCCAGAAACATTGGAGTTCTCATAGAAAACAGATTAAAAAATGGATAGGAAATTATCAAAGAAGAAACCCAGTAGAACTTTCCTGATTTAAGATCCACTGAGTGCCCAGCGCAATGAATAAAAATAAATCCATACCAAAACATATCAGTGTAAAATTTCAAAGATTTCCCAAAGCCTCCAGGGAGTAAAAACAGGACTTATATAAAGGATGAAGATTCATAATAGCATGGGACTTCTCAGAAACAACATTGGAGGAAGCTAGAAGACTATAGAACCACACTTTCACAATTTTGTTGGAAAATTACAAGATTTCCATACTCAGCTAAAGTGTTAATCAAGTGTAAGAATAAAATAAAGGTATTTCCAGACATGCAAGGTCTCAAGTACTTTCTCTCTCATGTACCTTTTCCCACATAAGAATGAACCAAGAAAAAGATAATTAGGAGAGAAGTGAAGAAAATCCTCAGGACAGAGACCAAGATGATAACTGTACAGAGGGAATAAAAAGCAATCTGCTTGGATTGGAACAGGTCAGAGGGTTCTAGGGAAGATTTCTTTAAGATGGAAATGGTAACATGTCTAATGTGTTTGAATGTATCACAAGGAGATTTAGGACTTGGGTGGGAGTTTGGGGGAAAGTAAACTGGTAGTCTTTTGGAATGCAGTTAATATGCAAATACTCAGACAGGGTCACCAATAGACATATGCATAGATACCACTGCAGCAGTATTTATAGTAATAAACTATAGCAGTAATAATAACAGTAATCCTCAGCAGTAATAGTGAGAAATAACCTAAATGCCTATACATAGAGGCTTTGTTAAATTATAGAACACAGGTTTTTTAAAAAAAAATTTAATGTTTATTTTTGAGAGAGAGAGAGAAAGAGACAGAGCGCAAGTGGGGGAGAGGCAGAGGGAGAGGGAGACACAGAATCCAAATGAACCAGGCTCCAGACTCTGAGCTGTTAACACAGAGCCCATTGCAAGGCTTGAACTCACAAACCATGAGACCATGACCTGAGTTGAAGTCGGATGTTTAACCTGAGCCACCCAGGTGCCCCTAAAACACACAGTTTTTAGTATGAGGTAGCAAGAAAAAAAAATGAGGGACAGCTTTATGTTCTCTGCTGTGGATCCATTTGTGTTTCAAAAAGCACAAGCTAAATTTCTAGATTTATAATTATATATGAATATAGCTAGGGAAAGCTCTAATGGCATACATCTCAGACTTTCATTTTATTGATCTCTAGTCCTTCATTAATTCATGTAACATCTATTTCTTGAGCAAATAGTATGTGTAGGGAATCATTTCCTGCATGCTAGGAATGGAGCAGAGATCAAAATAGAAAAAAGTACCTGGCCTTATAAAGCTGATACCCTAACAGGAAGAAACAGAAGATGAACAATAAACAAATAAATACATTATAGGTCAGGTGATGAAAAGTATTCTGAAGAAAAGTAAAACAGGGTAAGAGACATAGGAGATAACACAGTGGGGTGAGAGGGCATTTTCTTTATTAAGCTCTGCTGTCCACTGGGGCTTCCTGCAGTTACGAAGTTCTGGAAATTTGCAGTGTTCAGTCTGTAAGCCACTAGCCTCATATACCCACTGAACATTTGTTATGTGGCTGGTGCAACTAAGAAAAGGAATTTGGAATTTTGTTTCATTTAAATTAAATTGCCACATGTGACTGATCGCTACTATATTGGTTAGTACATTTAAATGGGATGGTTAGGGATGCCATCACATAAAGCAACATTTGAGCTAAGATGTATGTGAAATGAAGGAGCTAGCTAGCCATGAGTTCCAGGCAGAATGAACAACAGGATCTCACCTGTAGTAGTTAGAGGGCTGTATGGCTGGAGTAGGATGAGCAAGGGAAAGAGTAGGAGATGCAGCCAGAGAAACAGAAGGGGCCCGGTCATGGAAGGCCTTGGCGACCAGTATAAGACTTTGCTTGTTCTCTGAGGTGGGAAGCCATTGCAAAGCTTTGAGCAGACAAGTGAAGTGATCTGAATTTTTAAAGGGTAGCTGGAACTGTTCTGATGATAAACAGTAGGGGTGAGGACAGAAGCAGGGAGAAGGTTAGAAGGCTCCTACGATAATCCAGGCTGGAGGGGATGGTGAATTTGGGGGTAGTGATGCACACGTAGAGAATTTGTCAGATCAATTGACAGTTTTTACTGCTGGATTAGGTAAGGGACATGAGAAAGGGGGTAAGCAAGGTTGGCCTTCAAAGGCTTTGGCCTGAGCAAATGAGATTGGCAGGACTGGGGAAAAGACTATTTGTGGAAGGAGTTCAAGAGTTCTGTTTTGGGCTTGGTAAATTGGAGGTGCCTGTAGATAGTTATGCCAAAGTCTTGACAATAAGCAGTGTTAAAATGGGACTTTAGTCCTTTAGGATTTCTTCCTAGAGAATGGAGTAAGAGAAGAGTTCATAGATGGTGTTAGGGTAGCCTCCTTTATATGAGGGACAAAGCAAGCAACTTGTCAGTTTTCAGCATGAAGATTTTCTAAGATTTGGATGATTATTTCTTATTCATTCCATAGAATGGCTCCTGAAAAGATAAGGTTCCTGTCTCGAGTTTGTGTACCACTCGTAACTCTGCCTGATGCTGAACCACTGGTCGAGGCTCTGCTCACCTACCATGGCTATGAACCTCAAGAAGTGCTCTGGCCTGAATTCTTTGATGCTGTGAATGAGGCCTTTTTGCTGTAAGTGATGCCATTTACTCTCTCATCCGGCATTGTTTTTCCTTTTCTTCGAATACTTCAGCATATTGGAAATGCAGTTTTCAAACTTTGGTCCCAGCACCACTTTATGCTCTTAAAGATTATTGAGGATCCTAGTGAGCTCTTTAAAAAAAAAATGTGGGTTATATTTATCAATATTTTATCATATTTGAAAATAAAACATGTTTTAAAAATATTTATTCATTTTCAAATAATAAATTGATTACATGTTCATCTAAATAGCATATTTTTATGAAAAAGAGATCTTTTTCAAGAAAACATATATACCAGAAGCAGCATTATTTTACATTTTTGCAAATCTCTTTATTGTCTGATGGAAGGCAGCTAGGCTCTCATATATGTGTCTATGTGCAGCCTAGTACAGCCTGGTATGTTGTTTCTGTTGAAGTGTAGAAGATTCAGCCTGATAGAGATATATTGGAAAAGACAGAAATATTGCAGTAGCTATCTCAAATAATTGTGGATTTTCAGAATTTGAAAATGGTAGTGTTTTAAGGTTAGTTGTTAAGCAGAATCTGAAATTATAACAACAAGCTTTTCACACTGTTACAATAAAACCCATTGGATGTCTATGGTATACTTTTAATAACTCTTTTGCCTAAGCAAGATTTTGTAGCCTTATGCATGGCTAATTTGGAAAATACTGGTTTATTAAGTTATGTAGACCTTTTCAACCTTGACATATTTCATTTCATAGCATCAAAACTTACATCCATTCTTCTCAGCACCAAGCCCATCAGAAATGTCTTCAGGTTTGGGGAGCTGTTAAGCTCCCATTGGAAGGGATGAATTTTCCAGGATTCAAATTCTGCTTAAAAACTCAAATTTATCATTGGCTACAAAATACTGTCATTTGTTTTTCCTTGAAATATAAGGGTCATTTCGCTAATTTTTGAGAAAGTATGTGCCAAATACTCAATTCTGAGTAACCACTGTTTGCCCTTCTTCTAAGTAAATTTCCTTGACAAAAAGGTGGCTAGTTGGTCTTGCAGATCTCACACTTGCAAGTGCTTTTCCTCCAGAAACCGTCCCAATTTGTCATGCAGCAGAAGGGCATTGTGCATGCTTTCCTTTTCACCACACACAGTGTTGTTTTTTTTTTTTATATAAGAAGTATTTGCTAGCGTAAAACTTAGTAAAATTAATATTTTATACTGCTTCATCACATTTTGGGGTGAAACTGGCAGTGTTACTACGTATGCAGTGGTGAAGAACAAAGTGACTATGCTTGATTTATTCTGGAAACAGTGATTTTGCTCACTAGTGTTGCTGCACCACGAGTGCGAACATCAACACAGCTGTCCCAGGAAAACCAATGAGCTTCAGAAGAGTTATTCACCACTTTAATATTTCTTTACCACATGTGCATACTGCCCGGTTCTCTTAACAGAACTCCTGTTGATGCCTGTTGGTGTTGATACTGGATGAATACTAGCAACACAGCTAGTTCAGCCATCTCGAGAGATTCAGTTTTAAGGCAGCAGTATAATTCTCTTGATGAAATATAAATGTATTACATCTATGCTTGAATTATTTAATTCCTTTTTGTTTAGACTCTGAATGATTGGTCTCAAATTGATGCCACAGTTAGCTAGCACTACAATAGTATTTGAAAACATGCTATTGAATATGGCACAATAAGTTAAATTATTAATGTCTACGAAGCCAGGGGAAAAATAGCTTTCCTCATATTTGCTTTCATTTATAGTTTAGCCCAGTTCCTTCGGAGTAGTAGTCTTCCTGTCATGAGTCAAGAGAAATATCTGATGTATTAGTTTCATCTTTTCACAAACAGCTATAGATAAGAAAGCAAACCTTTTAATTCTTCTTTGTAAAGTCAATGATCCATTCTTAATGTAAGAAAATATAAGTGAATTTTATTTTTGAATTAGATATCAGATTATAAGAAAATCTAAAAAAGTTGCATATTTCTGAAGCATAATCTAAGTATATTTATATCTAAAATAATTTAGATAAAATTTAGAAGAGTTTTCAAGTATTATTGCAAAATTAGACAGTAAAGTGTACTTGCTTCCTGTTACACTTCCATGTAGGCACAAGAGGAAATATCAGTATGTTTGTTTATTTATTTACTTACTTATTTGCTTACATCCCCTCCTCCCCACTTTATTGAAATATAATTGACATATAACATTGTGTAAGTTTAAGACATACAAGTTAATTTGATATGCTTTTTATGTTGTAAAATGATTACCACTGTAGCTGAGCTAACATGTTCATCATGTCACATAATCACCATTTCTTTTTGGTGGCAAGAACGTTTAAGATCTCTCTTAGCAACTTTCAATATTTTTTCAACTAAAATTGTATGGTGATTGTAATCACCATAATGTACATTCAATCCCCAGAATTTATTCATCTTCTAACTGGAAGTTTATACTCTTTGACCAACACCTCCCCATTTCACCGTACCCTAGTTCCTGGTAACCATCTTTCTAGTTTATGTTTCTGTAAGTTCAGCTCTTTTAGATTCTGCATAAAGTGATATATAGTATTTGTGTTTCTCTGTCTTATTTCATTTAACATAATGCCCTCAGGTCCATCCATGTTACAAAATGCAGGATTTCTATCTTTCTCATGGCTGAATAATATACCACTATATAAATATACCACATCTTCTTTATTCATTCATCTACTGATAGACACTTAGGTTGTTTCCATATCTTGACTGCTGCAGTGCACATGGGAGTACGGATATCTTTTTGACATCCTACCTTCATTTTCTTTGGATATATTCCCACTAATGGGATTGCTGGATCATAGAGTCATTTTAATTTTAATTTTAATTTTTTGAGGAATTCTGTACTGTTTTTCTGTAGTGACTGCACCAGCATACATTCCCACCAACTGTGCACAAGGCCTCCCTTTTCTTCACATCCTAATCAACACATTGTTATTTGTCATCTTTCTGATTCTAGCCATTTGGATAGGTGTGAGGTGATGTCTCATTGTGGTTTGATTTGTATTTCCCTGATAATTAGTGATGTCGAGCGTCTTATCATGTATCTGTTGGCCATCTATATGTCGTTTTTGGAAAAAAATGTTTATTCAGGTCATCTGCCTATTGTTTAGTCAGACTATTTGTGAAGTTTTTTTGTTGTTTTTCACGTTGAGGTATAGAAATTCTCTATATATTTTGTATATTAGCTTCTTAATCAGATATATCATTTACAAGTATCTTCTATTCAGCAGGTTGTATTTTCATTTTGCTGTGCAAAAGCTTTTTATTTTGATATAGTCTCAATAGCTTATTTTTGCTTATGTTTCTCTTGCCCAAGGGAACATATCCATAAGGCTGATGTCCAAGAGATGACTACCTATGTTTTCTTTAGGAGTTTTGTGGTTTTGGATCTCACAGTTAGATCTTTAATCCATTTTGAGTTTATTTTTGTGTACGGTTTAAGAAAGTGGTCCAGTTTCATTCTTTTGCATATAGCTGATGAGTTTTTCAGCACCATTTATTGAAGGGACTGTCTTTCCTTATTGTATATTCTTGTTTCCTTTGTCATATTAATGGACCATATAAGCATAGTTTTATTTCTGGTCTCTCTCTTCTGTTCCATTGATCTGTGTGTCTGTTTTTATGCCAGTACCATAGTGCTTTGATTACTACAGAGCTTTCTAGTATATCTTGAAATCTGGGATTGTGATACCTCTAGCTTTGGTGTTCTTTCTCATGATTGCTTTGGCTATTGAGGTTCTTTTGTGGTTCCATAGAAATTTTAGTATTATTTTTCATGTTCTTTCCAAACTTTGTTTGTTGAAGAGACTGTCCTTTCTCCATTTTATATTTTTGGCTCCTTTGTCATAAAATGTATATATGTATAGATGTATTTTTCAGTTCTCTGTTCTATTACATTAATCTATATGCCTGTTTTTATGCTAATGCTGTACTGTTTTAATTACTGTAGCTTTGTAAAATTGTAAAATAGTTTGAAATCAGGGAGCGTGATGTCTCCAGCTTTGCTCTTTTTCAAGATTGGATTGGCTATTTGGGGACTTTAGGAGTTCCATATAAATTTTAGGATTGTTTGTTCTGTTTCTATAAACTGCCATTGGAATTTTGATAGTTGATTGCATTGAATTTGTAGATTGCTTTGGGTATATGGATATTTTAACAGTATTAATTCTTGTTAGGTTTTTGTAGATATTCTTTTCTTTTCTTTTGTAGATATTCATTTTTTAAAAATGTCCTCCATTCCTAGTTTACTGGGTTTTTGTATTGGATGAGTTTGGATTTTAGCAAATAACTTTTTCTGTATCTGTTGATATGATCACATGATTTGTCATTTTTAGCCTGTTTTTTGTTGTTGTTTTTTTTACATTTATTTACTTTTGAGAGACAGAGTGAGATAGAGTGCAAGTGAGGGAGAGGCAGAGAGAGGAGGAAACACAGAATTGGAATCAGGCTCCAGGTTCTGAGCTGTCAGCACAGAACCCAAGACGGGGCTTGAACCCACAAACCGTGAGATCATGACCTGAGCCGAAGTTGGACACTTAACCAACTGAGACACCCAGGCGCCCCATGTCATTTTAAGCCTGTTGATGTGCTTGATTTTATTAATTCATTCTCAAAAGTTAAACCAGCCATGCATACCTATGACAAATTCCACTTGGTTGTGATGCGTTCTTTTTTACACTATTCGATTCAGTTTGCTAATATTTAGTTGAGGATTTTTGTTTCTATGTTAAGGATATATATTGGTCTCTAAGCTTATCAAATTTATCCCCATAGAGTTGTTCATGGAGTTCCTTTATTATCCTCTTAATGCCCGTAGAATCTGTAATGATGTCTTTCTCTTTCATGTCTGACATTAGTAATTTATGTTCTCTCTCACTTATTTTTCAAGTCAGCCTGGATGGAGACTTAAATTGATTGTATTGATCTATTCCAAGAACGAGCTTTTCTTTTCATTGATTATCTCTGTTGATTTCCTGTTTTCCATTTCACTGATTTCTGTTTTAATTCTTATTATTTCTTTCCTTCTGTTTACTTTGGATTTAATTTGTTGTTCTTTATCTATATACCTCCCTGAGATAGAAACTTAGATTATTGATCTTAGATATTGCTTATTTTCTGAGTATGCATTTAGTGCTATAAATTTTCCTTTAACCACTACTTTTGTTGCATCCCACAAATTTTGATGAATTGTGTTTTCATTTTCATTTAGCCCAAAATATTTTTAAATTTCTCTTGAGCTTTCTTACTTGAACTATGTTTTACTTAGAAGTGCGTTATTGAATCTCTACATAATTTGGGATTTTCAAGTTATGTTTTTATTACTGATTTCTAGTTTATAATTCCTTTGTGGTCTCAGAGCAGACACTGTATGATTTCTATTCATTTAAATTTGTGGAAGGGTGTTTTATAGCCCAGAATGTGGTATATATTGGTGAATGTTCCATATGAACTTAAAGATTTGTGTTCTGCTGTGGTTGGATGAAGTAGACTACAAATGGCAATATATATAGTTGATTGATGGTTTTGTTGAGTTCAGCTACGTCTTTACAGATTTTCTGTCAACTGGGTCAGTCCATTTCTGATAGAGGGATGTTGACGTCTTCAGCTATGATAATAGCTGAATTCTGTTTGCAATTCTCTTTGCAATTCTGTTATTTTTTCCTCATATAATTTTACACTCCATTATTAGGGATATCCAAGTTAAAGATTATTATATCTTCTTGGAGAATTTATGCCTTTATCAATATGTAATGAACTTCTATATTCCTGATAACTTTGCTTGCTTTGAAGCCAGCTCTAAAATTAATATAGCTACTCCTACTTTCTTTTGATTAGTGTTAGGATTGTATATTTTTCTCCATCAATTGGTTTTAACATGTATGTTTCTTTATATTTAAAGCTGGTTTCTTGAGACAAGGTATATATAGTTAGGTCTTGTTTTTTGATCCACTCTGTCAAGTCTGTATCTTTTAATTGGTACAGTTAGACCACTGAGGTTCAACATGATTATTGACATAGCTGAATTAATATCTGTTATATTCCTTACTACTTTATATTTGTTGCTCTTCTTATTTGTTCCTTTTTTTGTCTTCCACTCTTTTAATGCCTTTTATGTTTGCAATATACATTTATAGGTAATCCAAATCCCCTTTCACATAACACTGCACCACTTCATAGATAGTGTGAGTACCTTTAAAAAATAAAATAATCCTAATTCCTCCTTTCTGTATCTTGTATCATTGTCATATATTTCACTATGCATAAGCATACGTAAGTGCACACACACATACGCACATAAACATACATAATTCAGTACATTGTTCCTATTTATTATTATGTAAACAATTTGTTTTCTATTATATCAGTTAAGAAAAGGAAAAGTAGGGGCGCCTGGGTAGCACAGTCAGTTAAGTGCCTGACTCTTGATTTCAGCTCAGGTCATGATCACGTGGTTGTGAGATCAAGCCCTGCATCATGCTCTGCACTGAGTGTGGAGCATGCTTGGGATTCTCTTTCTCCCTCTTTCTTTGTCCCTACCCTGCTCGTGATCTCTATAGATAGATAGACAGACTGATAAATAAAATAAAATAATAAACATAAAAAATAGGAAAATAAGTTTTTATTTTGCCTTCATTATTTTTTCTTTGATGCTCTTTATGTAGATCTGAATATCTGATCTATATTATTTTTCTTCTCTCTCTCTCGTTTTTTTTTTTTTTTAACTTATTTTGGGAGAGATGGAGAGAGAGAGAGAGAGAGACAGAGAGAGAGAATCCCAAGCAGGCTTCATGCTGTCAGTACAAAGCCTGATGTGGGGTTTGAACTCATGAACTGCAAAATCATGACCTGAGCCTAAATCAAGAGTTGGTCACTCAACTGACTGAGCCACCCAGGCGCCCCTCTCCTTCATTTTCGAAGAATAATTTCACAGAGTACAGAATTTTAGATTTTGTATTTTTTTTCTCACAACACTTTAAATATTTCAGTCCACTCTTTTCTTGGTTGCATGGTTTCTGAGAAGTTGGATGTAATTCTGTCTCTTTCTCTAAAGTTTAAGATGTATTTTCCCTCTGGCTTCTTTCAGGATTCTTTCTTTATCTTTGATTTTTTTGTAGTTTGAAAGTTAAATGCTTAGGAGCAGTCTTTTGACATTTATCCTGGTTGGTGTTCTCTGGGCTTCCTGGAATTGTGATTTGGTATCTGACATTAATTTGGGGAACTTCTCTGTCATTTTTCCAAAATTTTTTTTTGTTTTTCTCTCTCCCTCTTTTCCTTCTAGTATACCCATTAAATATGTGTTATATCTTTTATAGTTGTCCCACATTCCTTGGATATTCTGTTCTGGTTTTTTTTGGGGGGGGGTGTTCTTATATGGTTTTTGTTTTGTTTTTGTTTTTGTTTTTCAAGGTTCCTATGGATATGTCCTCTAGCTCAGACAATCTTTCCTCAGCCAGTCTACTATTTAGCGCACCAAAAGCATTCTTCCTCTATGTTAGCGTTTTCATTTCTGTTGTGATCTTTAATACTAGTTTCTTTTTAAAGATTACTATCTCTCTGCTTATATTGCCCATCTGTTCTTACATGCTGTCTATCCATTAGTGCTCTTAGCATATTAATCATAGTTGCTTTTAATTCCCAGTCTGATAATTCTAACATTTCTGCATGTCTGGTTATAATTATTGCTCTGTCTCTTAAAACTGTGTTTTTTCCCCCTTTTGATATGCCTTGTAATTGTTTCTTGATAGCTAGATATACTGTACTAGCTAACAACAACTGCTATGAGTAGGCTTCTGTATTTGCATGGTCAGATATGAGAGGAGGGTAAGTGTTCTATAGTCTTATAATTAAGTCTCCATCTTTTAGTGAGCTTATGCCTCTGGACTGTGAACTTCACATGAGATTCTGAGTTTTTTTTCACCCCCTTACTTAGATGTCCAGAACTGACTGGAATTGGTTATTTGCCTTCCCCTAGGTCTGTTAGGTTCTGATAATACCATATGAGGTTAGGCTCTGGTTAACTAGTTTCCCTTGAGGGCAGGCCTTGTTAAGAATGGAGTATTCTATTGCATTCAAAACCTAAAGTAGAAGTGGAATTACTTCAACTGTTTACTGCGAGAACCTGGTTAAGCTCCTGGAAGTAAGTTTCATAATATTGTGGGAGCCTTCCATAACTGGATCCCACTGGGATTTTTAACTCTCAGAGTTGTCTACACTGAGCCTCCAGCCATTCACTAATTACAGCTCAGGTTTTCCTACCTGGCACTGGAAGTTTCCACTTGTGGATCTCTATGCCAGTAAGTCACAATTTCCTGAATTTGCTTATCTGTCTTTCCAGTCTTGGGGGCCAAGGTTTGTCCCGTGTCCTACCCCTCTCTTAAGGATGCAAGAGGAGTTGTTGATTTTTCAGTCTGTTTTACTTTGTACTTGTTGTTACGACAGAGTGGTGACTTCCAAAGTCCTTTCATGTACAGCAGGAGACTGAAAGTCTCCATGTGGTGTATTTGAAAATCTATATAACTACAATACCATTATTATATTTAAAAATTGATACTAATTCCATAGCACCATTACGGGTTTTTTTAATTTTTTAAATGTTTATTTATTTTGGGGAGACAGAGAGAGAGAGAGAACGAGCAGAGGATGGGCAGAGACAGAGGGAAACACAGAATCTGAGCTGTCAGTACAGAGCCAGATGCAGGGCTTGAACCCACGAAGTGCAGATCATGACCTGGGCCAAAGATGGATGCTTAACCGACTGAGCCACCAGATGCCCCTGTACTTACTTATTTAAAAACTTTTTTTTAAATTTATTCATTTTTGAGAGGGGGAGAGAGAGAGAATGTGATTGGGGATGGGCAGAGAGACAGGGAGACATAAAATCTGAAGCAGGCTCCAGGCTCTGAGCTGTCAGCACAGTCTGTCATGGGGCTGGAACTCACAGACCGTGAGATCATGACCTGAGTCAGATGCTTAACCTGCTGAGCCAACCAGGCACCCCTAGCACCGTCATGTATTTAGTCAGATCGTAAATTCTCTTGATTGTCCCCCAATTTTTTTTTACAGTTGGTTCTTTTGGAATCAGAGTCCAAAATCACACATTGCATTTAGCTGATAGGTTCAAAAGTCTCTTTCAATCTGTAAGTTCCCAATTTCTCTTTGTTTTTGTTTAGAAAAGTATTTGTTGAAATAATACAGTTGCTTTTCCCCACTCTCATGTTATAGAGCATTCTGCCATCTCCAGTGTGATAAAGGATGCAAACTCCTCTCCCCCCTAATTGTGCATTCAATTTCTGTGTGCATTTGGGCCTATTTTGTTATTTTCTGTTCTGTTTTTTCTTTTTTCAGACACCAGTACCACTTTGTTTTAATGGTGGAGCCTTTCTAATATAACTAATGTAAAATAGGGCTGATTCTCCATTTCTCTTTCTTTTCAGGATTTTTTTTTTTTTTTTTTTTTTTTGGCAATTCTTGCTTGTTTTATCTTTTAAGTAAACTTTGAAACCAGTGTGCCTTGCTTTAGGAAAGATAGCTAATATTACTTGGGGGAGGCTTATATTAAATGTATAGGTTAACTGAGGGATAACTGACATCTCTCTGACCCTAAGGCTTTAGTCTACCTATCCAACAACACTTATGTCTTTCTGTTTGTTCAGATTTAGTTTTTGATCCTAAAAGAGTGTTTTAAATATTTTCTAGATATATAGGTGTTAGACATTTTTTACTCCTAGGTTTTATTGTATTTTGGGGTTGGGGGGGATTTTTTTTTTTCTGTAATAAGTATATCTTCTTCCCAACTTTAAACTGATTTTTATTATATCATTGTATTTGAAAAATGAACACCTCAAAGCCATCATTATTCTTTCAGTTAACCTAGAGAAAGTAGTTACCAATAGAATATTTGCTGTTTTTCATATATCACTCTTAAAAATTAATGTAAGGATGTAAGTTTTAATTTCATTTTACATGAAATATTATAATACAAGCATTTGTTAAGGTAATAATCTTAGAAAAAGAGGTAGAAGGTTAAATTATTTGATGTTGAAAAAGAAGTCAAAACATAATTCTTATGGTTAAAATATGCAAAGTCTTTTTTTCTATCTACTCTAAACCTCTGTCAAAATGTACCCAATAAGTCTGAGTTTCCTTAAGGAGACTGATCGCTTATCTTTGTTATTTATGTAAGAGACCGAGTAATAATCAATTTAAAGGTTTGTATATTGTGATAAATGTGCTCCACATGTGTGTGCCCTTCATACCATTTACCTGAGTACATACTTCAGGCTCCAGTGGCTTACCCCACAGCTTTCATTTTTAACACTTCAGAGCAGTTTCTCAGAGTATTTATTTTTAAGTAAAATGCTCTTTGTCTTTCACCATTGCAGCACAATTTCTGATTTATTTAGTAATAACATTTCATCAAATTATAGGGTCTTAGCAACTTACACTTCCAGCCTTTTTCAGCAAGAATTTAATTAAAGGGAAATGGGTGGAGAATGCCTCTAGGTATCCCTTGTGAAACCTCTCAAAGCTGTTTCAGAAATTACTGGTGAGGAAGAGATGTGCTCAGAAAATAGCTACTTTGCTGTTTTCTCCACCCGCAGTGCTTAGACCAAAAACTGAGGGCAGTGGCTTCATGAGTAGGCCTGAACTTCTTTGCTGTTTATTTTACTTCTGATAGCATGTTCTTCCTCAGCAACTAATAAAATTTATTTGGTTTGGAAAATTGTGTCTGCTAATCCATAGGGGACAGAGAGTCCAGAAATGCTGGGTGGCCTTCAACTTGTCCAATTCCTATGGCTTCAGCTCAGCAAGTTCCCCAGGCAGTGGCGTAAGGGCTGGAGCCTTTCCATGGACACTTTCCCATGGACTGAGCATCCCAGCCACATGTTGACATGGGGAGACTGATTCAATCTGTCAGTGCAGATTACCACCCCCACACCCAACTCTTCTCCCCCCCACCCCTTGAACAGCTCCCCACATGCACTGTGTGGTCATTTAGAAACTGCATACTTTCTTTGACCAGTGCACCCTGCCCTGTGTTTAGACTTCCAACTATTTGTCTACCACAGTACACCAGTGGAATTTCATCTCTTTTACCATTGGCCTTGGCTTCCAAATACAGTCATGTATTTGCAGAAATGGTCTGCCTGTGTTCTTTTAAACAGCAGATGCTTGCCCCTCTCTGTGGTTTAGATAACCTAGAAGAAATTTTTAATTCTTGGCCTAAAAATCAAACTTAACTTCTCAAGTCTGTCCCTGGTGTTGTTGCCATCACAGCCCCCTGCAGGCTGCAGGCTGCAAAAAACCTTTCTGGGAGGACTGCTGAAATCCTTCCACACGTCTGTGGAGTGTAAATAACTCAGTATGACATCATCTCTCAGGTAGATCTTAAATCCATGGCTTCAAAAATATTGAGAAGTTTGGTGACCGGATGGAGAGGTTTTTCCCTACATACTAGAATGAATGAGTCAGTTGAACAAATGAAAGGAAGAATGGATGCAGGACTGACCAACCAATTGGCCTCATGGTGTGACTGGGAATGTCAAAAAGGGTAATCATACAGTTCATAATCTAGACCAAAACCCTTTGGAGAGTTCAAAGGCATGGTGCCTTTTATAACTCTGGTGGGATAACAGGCATAGACCTATCCCAGACACACTGGGGTGTTTTTAAATGAATCTCATGCCTGTAATATGTTTAGCATGGTGCCTGGTACCCAGAATAAATGCTCAGTAACTGTTTACATGTTGCTATTATTATTGTTGACTTTAATAATTATATAAGTTTTGATAACATTTTATTAGTTTTTCCTCAAGCTTGTATCTTTCCCTTCTAATGGAAATATAGAGCGAAGGCCAAATGTAAGCTAAATTCCAGCTGCTAAACTATACAAAAAAGAAATAGATTTTATTCCCTATTAAAAAATTTTTAGTGGCACCTGGATGGCTTAGTCAGTTAAGCGTCTGACTCTTGATCATGTCAAGACTCAAGTCATGATCTCAAGGTTAGGAGATTAAGCCCTGTGTCAAGCTCAGTGCTGTTAGTGTGGAGCCCGCTTGGGATTCTCTGTCTCTTTCTGTCTCTCTCTCTGCCCCTCCCCTACTCTCTCTCAAAAACTAAATAAATAAACTTAAAAAAAAAACTTTTTTAAATCCTGTTGCTGAAAGAGCTAATACTGACTCCAAAAGTACTTACCAAGAAAATAAAATAAATTACAAGAAAAGACTGACCTTCATCCAGGCTTCTAGTTTTGTGCTTTTTCAGCTCAGATAAGAAAACTCAGGCTTTAAGTGTTGTCGAATAATATAGATGAATATATATAAATGAAGAAAGGCTAGTGTAATACCACAGAAAGAAAGGTAGTGAAGAAGCATCGTAGTAACTAAAACTCTCATTTCTCTTTATTTATTTATTTATTGAGATTCCCTGAGAGCCTTTTTTTTTTTTAAGAAAACATTAATAGGAGAACAAAATTTGTCATCGAAAAAGTTTACTTTTCAAATTAAAACCTGCTGATATTGATTTGTAATAGACATTCCAGTATGTTTTGGGTTTGGACATTTCCTTTGCTTGGTGTTGCTGGCTGTCTGCTTTGAAAAGTAATCTCTCTGCACATGTAAGTGGTGATGATGGTACAGTCCTCAAATTTAGCATGCTTCTTAGATCAATTTTTCATGGAAATACACCTTAGGGAATGAATACTTTCTAGTGCCTTGGAATTAAGTAGTTATCGAGAAAAGCTGACCCCAGTTTTTATGAGCTTCTCCAGCAACCCAAAGGGCCCTGATCTCTTTCTGGTTTGGAAAGGTGAATACTGCCTATACTGCCTGTGTTTATCTTGAGTGAGGAATCTTCTTCCTTCCCTTTGCCTCTCTGACATTCCCTGCCAACAGGCACTGCCCTCATTAGGAAGTGTTCTTACAGAGAATTGAATTCCACGTTCTATTTTTATTACAGTTATTAAAAAAACAGTTGGAGTCAAAGTTATTTAATAAGCACCTGAACTAATTTCATTATTATACTGCCTCTTTTTGGAAGAGATGGGGCAAACAACAGCCTTGGTATTTTGGAGAAACAAAGTATAGTTTTCTAAATGCCAAGGACCCATCTATCCAGAAGACTCTACTAGCAGATGTTGGACACAGCAGAGTGCCCTGTCAGGCTTCCCTGCTTTGTGTCAGAAATTATTACTAAGACTCAGATGTTCTACATGAAAGCACTGACTGCAAGCCTGTTCCTCCTACTTTAAATCAGAAAATTATAATGTACTACACATAAGTCCCAAACACCCAATCTCATTTTCCTAAAACATAGCTATAATGCAAAAAATGTCCCACGATTATTAGCTAGAAATCTGAGAGAGCCAAATTTTTAGCTTATCCTTTTTTTCTTGAATCCATTATTTTGATCAGTGTCCAGGCTGGGTAGATGGATTAAGTCGAGTAGGAAAAGGACAGTCTTAATGTTTCTATGACTAACACACGTTCAATAGAATGAAACTTTTCAGTGTCCGTTAAAACATTTTTATCTTTTGTTACTTTATTGGCTTTTTAAATTTCCACAGAAATGTATATTCATTTTATCTAGTCAAACAATACAATACAGATGTATATGCAGAAAATGTTAATTATTCCCTTATTATCACCCTCCAGTACTTCTGATAACCATACCTTATACTCTTGTAGACATAGAAATCTGTATAAAACAATTTTTCTCTTTTTTTAACTAGTGTAATAAACAAAAAATAAAAACAGCATCACACCCTACACATGGCTCTAGAACCTGTGTTTTAACCAATATATCTTGTATAGCCGTCACGGGATACGGTTCCAGCTCATTTTTATAAAAAAGAAACATATTCCCTGATATAAATGGACCTTAATTTATTCAGCTGCTTGTCAATGGATGCATTCAAATTGTTTTTAATTTTGTTTTTATAGTACTGCTGCAGTGAATGTCCTCCCACTGATGCGTTTATTTCTGCCAGGCAGGGTCACAAAAGTATGGTTATGAAGGCCAGGAAGATGTCTGTTTTACAGTTCATCATGGGGTATGACACAACTGAAGGAACAAAACCATACCCTGTCTCACCTCTAAGAACATATGTCCCCTGTACCTGCTTTAGCACTGGATGTTGTCATTCTTCAAAACTTTACTGATGTGTGAGGATGAAAATGATAGCTGTGTTCAGTTACCTTTCTTTACTATTAATAAGGTTGAAATCTGCATATATTTATTGGCCTTTTGCATTTCTTCTTTGGTAATTTGCCTTTCCCCCCTGGTTTCATTGAGATATAAGTGACATATAATGTAATTTGCCTTTTTTATTTCAAAACTAACCTGGTACACTTTTAGAACTTTTTATATAATCTGAATGTGTTGGTCCAGTCAAATTCTGTTATGCAAGTATATTAAGATCATATTGCTTTGGTGATTTCTCCATCCAGTATTGATTACAAAGTTATGTTTCTGGTGTTTTGTGGGCAAAATAGATTGTTTTGTTCAAATATTAAACATGGGTCCATAAATTTAGTCATTCACAGCAAATAATACAGTATACTCTGAATCACAGGTAATAAAAGATAATTGTTAATATACACATTTTTTAAGCTGTGAGAATAGAACAAAAGTAGTATGTATTTACTGACTTGAATGTGTAATTTTGCGGATCTTCTACAAATTTTTAAGTAAGCAATATCTTTTATTTCAGATATTCGATGGCACCACCATTTTACACTAGCTTCCTTGTTATATTTGTTCACATTTACCTACTGCTCATTCCCAACAGCTCGTGCCTCTGTGACCTAATGGTAAAAATCACATTTAATGCGCACAGCTGCTCTGAGGGCCTAGGAATGGTGGTGCCTGAAAACTGTTACTCAAGTGAGAAGCTTCTCTAATGATGTACATCATTATTTCATATAAGAATATCAAAAGATATCCCTGCTGCTTGGGAAGGGAGGAGACACGGAGCAGCCATGTTCCCTCTGCACCTCAGAGTTTCCTGCCTCTTGGGGGCTTTCTGACTCCATGACACAGGCTACGATACCCTTTGCCCCTGCCCAGTAGTATTCTACTTTAGAAAGCTGGATGGAAACCCCTCCTGAGGGTCTACCAATGTGACTAAAACTGGCTGACAACCTAGAGTTTGAAAAGACTTCCTAAATACCGAAGGGAGTGAACACAGGTCCAGGCACCAGGGCATCTGGCTTATGTGGGAAGTCCATCTCCTCGCTCTCCTGGGCCCAGGCCCCTCTTCCAAGCAGCACCTCTAACTCTCCAGTCTGCAGAGTGGAGAGACTCGTGGATAATCTTAGGTGGACAACCAGCGCCAGCATCAAACCTTCTGGGTTCAAATTGTAGCTGTGAGTCCTTGGTCTTTCTCTGACCTCAGTTGCCTTCTCTGCAAAACAAGGATAATAACGGTACCTGTTTTGTAGATTAAAATACAAGTAAAATGGTTAACATGGTTTCAAGTAAGCACTTAATAAATGGCTTTGAGCCTCTTCTGTTCCTCTGCATTTGGCTTACCAGTCAGCTCTGCTGTCCTGCATACTACACGCCTGTGTGGCCTCCTGGTGTGGGCTCCCTCTGAAGACCTGGCACCAGTAATGGCTGCACTTCCATCCTGTCTCATTGACTGCTCTTGGCTTCTGTCTGTCAAAACCATGTCCTTGGGGAGGTCACGAAGGGCCTGTTGAGTGCTGTGCATCTGTTTCCCTCTCCACGTCCTTAGTCTGTCTTAGCAGTGCTGGTCAGAGCCAGACCTTCCTTCTCTTACTGGGTGACAATTGTTCTCTGCTTATGTATTTCCTACCTCCTCCATCTACAACTCTTCTTCCTCATCTACCTGTTGTCACTACTCAGGGCACAGACCTGGGCCCTCTTCTCCCTCCACAGAGACCTCATTCCTTTGGAGTTCTCTCTTGTGTCACTCCATGCTGTTTGACAGTATGGTTCCTTAATATATATATCTTCAGCCCAGACATCTCCCCAGAACTTTGAACTTGGATATTCAAGGACTTACTTTATCCCGCTTTTTGAGCGCTCCTCAGATATTCTAAATTTGTACACTCCATTAAAAAATAAATTTTAAAAAATGGGCCCCTGGGTGGCAGTTAAGCATCCAACTTCAGCTCAGGTCATGGTCTCCCAGTTGGCAAGTTTGAGCCCCATGATGGGTTCTGTGCTGACAGGTTGGAGCCTAGAGCCTGCTTCAGATTCTGTGTCTCCCTCTCTCTGCTCCTCCCATGCTCACACTCTGTTTCTCTCTCTCTCTCTCAAAAATAAACATTTAAAAAAATTAAATTTGTACACCCCAAACAAAACTTTTAATAAACCCTTCACACCCTTCTCTTTCCTTCTTTCCATCGGAGTAAATGATAGGCCCATCCACCTCGTTGCTCAGGAAACCTAGGACAACCTTGATCGCTACTTCACCTTCACCACCTCTCATCAAATTCATTGTCAGTTCCTCTTGATGTTACTACTAAAATACATTCTAGATACTCTAGATACTCTTCACTTCTCCACTGCCACCTGGGTCATGCCAGCTACCAGCTCCCCCTTGGCTCCCACACCCATTCTAGTCCCACACTCTGTTCTCTGTGCTGCAACTGGAGTGATCTTTGACACTCCTCTGTGTAAAGTCTTCAGGCCAGAATAATCACTGAATAAGAATCCCAGAGCCTTACCTTCCTACGGTACCGCCTCATCACAGGCCACGTCACCTTTGCACTCTGGGGCTTCTCTCTTCTTCTGTCCTTGTTCCCTGTCTCAGGACCATCACAGCTGCCCTTCCCTCAGCTGGAATGCCCTTCTGGCGACTCTTCACAGCTAATCACACATCAGCTGGAGAGGCAGTCCCTGACCACCCAATCTAAACTGAGACCCTTCTCTTATTCTCTTTTACCTCAGCCTGTCCTTCTCGTTAATTGCCTTTTTCTCAGTTTTTGGTGTGTGTGTGTGTGATGTGTACCTCCCATCGGGCTCCGAGCACTAGGGGTATACACTGGGTCTGTTTTGTTCCCAGTTTTCTGGACTGTACCTGGCACACAGGAAGTGCTCCATCATCTTCCTTGAATGAATGACCACCAGCTCCTTGCCATTGAGTATAATAGGGGAGGTGGCATGAGAATTGCAGCCTAGAGCACTGGTGGCATCCATAGTGTGGCCCCCAGATGTGCCAGGTGATGCAGGGGTGGGGGTACCATGGCAGTTGTACTTTGCCAGGTGTGGGGAGGTGGGGGAAGGGAGCCCAACAGGACTTCCCAGAAGTGTTGAAGCTCGGGGTAAGAATGTAAGATCAGAAAGAGTTAGAAGGGGGCCTCCCTCCCGCCCTTTATCCTGCCCTCTGTCTGCTTCTGTGAGAGTCCTTGCAACTCTTCAGCTTTGTCTAGCCTTGCCCCAGAGTCAATCCATGACAAAGGTCTGCAGGAGTTGTGCTGAGGGAGAAGAAAAAAGAGAAATCATGAGAAATTGCACTGTGACTCCTCCTATTCATTTCCTGCCCCGGCCCCCATTCCCTGGGCTTCAGGCCAGCTCCTGCAGAGAAATGGCCCAGAAGCCATGGTGAAAGGAAGGACCTGAGGGGGTTTTGGGGTAATAGGGAGCCTCTGTGCCCTCAGCTTTTGTTTGTCTTACTCAAGGCAGTAAACACCTCTGGCAGAACCTGGAAAGCGCTCTGCTGTCTGTGGTGCTGCAGGTGCAGAGGCGGGAGGCCTCGCTTGGGAAAGCAGGGCTGAAGGAGGAAAGAGAAGTCTTATCAGACCAGAACACGCCCAGTGTTCACTGTGGGGACGGCCACCAGTGGCTCAGAGTTTGACAGGTGTCCCCTTAACTCTACCTCCCAGGAGGCAGAGCCCCTGACTCACTGACCTGACACAGGAGGAACCTCCACATACCTTCTCCTGTGGAAACGCAGCTCCACAAAATGTTTGGGGCCCAGAGTATCACGGTAGGAATCGACACCAGATCTACCAGGTCATAACCACCATATATGAAATTGTTACTAGAGGAAAAGACCTTTTTTAACTTGCAAGCAACAGATTTATAAATATAGTTACTGAACATTTACTAGATGTCAAGCACTGTGCTAATCTCTATACATATATAATTACTGCATTTGATACTTCTCAGAACACTATTAGGGAGATGGGCCCATTTTATAGATGAGTAAACTGAGGTTTGGAGGTGAAGTAATTTTCCCAAAAGCCATCCAGTTAGTCAATGGTAGCCCTGGGACTCAAACCCAGATCTGATTATACACACTTTAAATCCTTATGATGTACTTTCAAATATAAGTTGTTTTTTAATTTACATCCAAGTTAGTTAGCATATAGTGCAATAATGATTTCAGGAGTAGAATCCAGTGATTCATACCCTACATATAACACCCAGTGCTCATCCCAACAAATGTCTTCCAAACATAACTTTCTTAAATTAGGGACTGTATACCTCAAGGCCTTTTTCCATCTTTTCTTTTATCACTCTTTCTTCCATCACTGATATTTGTCCTTTTTGAAAGCATTATTTTCTTTGAGCATTTCTCTAATTTCGTGAGTTGAATTGGAAGCAAATTCACATTATTTTGCAAATGGACACTTGGTGAATATTCATGGATACTATAAATATTAACTGCTGCTGACCATGATGAAAAGATTCACAAACTGGATTTGTGACTGCGTTTTGATCTCTCTCAGTCTTATTTTCTCAGTAACCGATTTCTATTTAAAATTTTGTTTATTTTTGCTGAAAGGAAGAAGATTTCTCTCCCCACATCAGCTGTCATCTGCCTCTGGCTTCGGCACCTTCCCAGCCTTGAAAAAGCAACACTGCATCTTTTTGAAAAGCTAATCTCCAGTGAGAGAAATTTCCTGAGAAGGATTGAATGCTTTTTGAAAAATTCATTGCTGGTACGTGCTGGGCTTTGATGAGGAGAAAAGTCCTTACTTAAAGAGGATGCTTGGTATCATCTCTTTTTCTCAAAGCAAGGGGAAATGTAAACAAGAGAGCAATTGGCACCTTTTAAAATAATGTATAGGCATTTTGTTGTAGAAATACCAATGGTTGGGCTTTTCTGCATACTTGGAGCATTTATTGAAAACGGGGGCTTTGAGATTTACTTGACTGGTGCACCTTCTATTACATATTCACAGAATTGATACTAGGGCACACTGTTTTAAAACAATATAAAAACATTTTAAAAAATTAAAACAGTGTATCTGGTGACTCAGTCGGTTAAGTGTCCGAATTTGGCTCAGGTCATGATCTCACGGTTTGTGGGTTCGAGCCCTGCATCAGGTTCTGTGCTGACAGCTGAGAGTGTGGAGCCTGTTTCAGATTCTGTGTCTCCCTCTCTCTCTGCCCCTCCCCCACTCTTGTTCTGTCTCTCTCTGTCTCAAAAATAATAAACTATATTAAAAGAACAATATTTCTTATTTCCATATGAAAAGTTAGTTTTAAAAAATGAAGATCTTACGAATGAGAGGAGGAATAAAACAAAACCCTAGAAGAAAGGTTAAAGCAACAAAACAAGTAAGAATTCTGTAAGTTTTCTTTTGGTGTAAGCCTTCCAGCCTTGAACTCTACCCCCATGTGGTGGCTCGCCTGTCCTCCCTTGTACTTGGGACTTCTCTGACCTGGGAATTTGGAGGCTCGTTGGGACAAATGGAATGGCCTCATTGCCTAATCCAGTGTCAGGCGGCAGGGCTCACAGGCAGCTCCCAGAACCTGAGGGGGGCTGCTGTTTTCCTTTTGTAGGAGGCAACTCTGTGGAATTTATGTGCATTTTTCTAAGAGCAGGAATAAAGACCAACGCGCCCTGAAAAAACAAGTCAAAAACTACGGGAAGTACCGTGCTCCCTGGGCATCTGTTTTACTAGAACCCCAGTGGTTTTTAACATGCTTTCTTATTAGCTTTCATAACCTGAGGAAGATAGGGCACAGAGATTTCCTTCTTACTGTACAGATGGAGAAAATTAGTTCAGAGATGGTGAAGTCAGATCTTGAGTTGGGGGCCAGGACTGGGCAGGAGAACATGTTCACCTCCCGACTTGAGCTGAGACTTGGGAAGAAGGGAGCTCTGAGGTTGGCTGAGTTTCCACAATGCCCACCTCCCAGACACCTTCTTTTTTTTATAATTCCGTTTTGGAACTTGCTGTTTTCTTTCTCTTTCAAATTGGAGGCTGTATTAGGGAATCCTAATTGAACCAGTTGCCTTCTTCCTATGTCTGTTGTTCCTTGTAGGTATCTCCCCGCTCTCAAATGTAAGTGTCCAGGCTTTCTCTCTTATTCCACAGGCTCCTCTCTGCCTTCACGTTCTGGGGCCTCCCAGGTGACTGTGGATGGTGCTATAGTCACCATTGGCCATGGACCTTCAAGTTAAGTGGCACAAATTGAACCCAGCTGATTTGGAAGTTTACAATGTTTGACCTAAAAAAAAAAAAAGGAAGGAAGGAAGATAGGGACAAAAGACTGAGAGAGCAGCAGAGGATTTTTTTTCTGGAAAATTACTGCTTGACCTCACCATTCAAAAGAGTTGCATAGTAAGGTGAGAAATGAGAATGCACCTTACATAATAATAATTATAGTAAAATTCAAAATGAACAAAGGCTTTTGTTTATACAGCCCATTTCAAACATTACTTTTATTATCAGGTAAATCTCTATTTCTTATTTTTAACGTAAATGTGCATGGTATAATTTAATTTTCTCTAGTCCTTTTTCTGTGGCAAAATACAGTACCTGAGTAATTTCCTTGCTATCAGGTCCTTATTAAATTTTCTTCAGGTCCTCTCCCTGTAGAGAAATTCCAGTTCTGTCGACTTTCTGAGTTGGTTGGATTCTGCGGCCTTTCATTGGTCCTGGGGTTCTTCTCTGAACCTCCCCCATGTCCTTTCTACCTGGGGCTCTCAGGCTTGAGGCGCAGGAAGCAGGCAACCCCACTGAACATTGCACTACACAGCCCCCAGTCTCCAACTTATAGTTTGGTCTCCCCTAGGCACACAGCTCCGAAGGCTGTTGATCTACAAAAGTATTTATCAGGATCATGTGTGTAGGGATTCAGAGCTTCCATTACGGTCAAAGGAGGATTCCAGAGGGTGTTATTTGGTTTAATTTATTGTGGCATTGGCAGGATGTGACCTCTCTATGCCTTATGGTGCAAGGAGGTAATTACAGTGCAGAATTGCAAGTCCCTGGTTGGCGTGGGCTGTTCTCCTCAGGCATCCTGGGGCTGCAATGCCAGAAAACCAGGCAGGCTGGGAGATGGCTGTGACGTGACTGCGTGATTAGAAGGGTAACCTGAAGAACCCGCTTCCTAATTGCATCATCTGATTCGTTTATCACAGCACGGTATCTAGGGGCAGTGACAAGGCCGTGCAGAAGTATCAGAGAGATCTCGAGACTCTGCTAGCAGGGGCCTGCTGTGTTTGCCTCCAGAAGAAACTCGATGCCTATTACATTAGAGTTGGATTCTGAGAGTAATTAAAGTGTGATGGTCTACATAACTTGTATTTTATATGGAGCACTGTTAATTATGTTTCCATCTCTTGGGACTGTCCAGAAATAGCCCTGGAAATTCTATAGTTACAGGATGCTGCAAAAACAAAAGATAAAAGTGTGGTACAGATTGAACAAAGGGAAATGATCTCCCCAAATGTTCTTTGGCCTCTCGGTGACTTGAAAACTTGAAATTTTCTCTTCTTCTTCTCCTTCTCCTTCTCCTTGTCCATTTTTTTACTATTTTAAGTTTTTATTAAAATTTTTTTTTAATGTTTGCTTATTTCTGGGAGAGGGAGGAGCAGAGACAGAGGGAGACACAGAATCCAAAGCAGGCTCCAGGCCCAGAGCTGTCAGCCCAGAACCCGACCTGGGGCTCGAACCCACGAACTGCGAGATCACCACCTGAACCAAAGCAGGACACTTATCCGACTGAGCTCCCCAGCTACCCCTTAAGTCTCTATTTTAATTCTAGGTAGTTAATAGACACTATTATATTAGTTTCAGGTGTACACACTTCTATACATCACCCTGTGCTTACCACAACAAATGCACTTTTTTTTTTTTTTTTTTTTTTTTTTTTTTTTTTTTTTT